>NW_022196915.1:16040119-16047482 GCF_008632895.1 Mastomys coucha
AGAGAGAGAGAGAGAGAGAAAGAGAGAGAGAGAGAGAGAGAGAGAGAGAGAGAAAGCCTCAACCAATGAATACATAACCATGTGCTATCACAGAAGTGTGAATATGAAACCATACTAAGATACATATTTTACAAGCAGGTTGTGTTGAGAATTGAAGCCATGTAAAAAGACAAAGCTTGGGTCCACGGTGAAATTCTGCTAATGGGGCTGGATACACAGCAGAATTCTTGACACATTTTGTTTTGTTTTAATTCATTCTGTGAGTATCATTTTCAAACTGGAAAAAGTATAGTCTGAGAGAGGCATGAGGAGAGAGATAGAAGGTATGAAAAAGCCTTAAATGCCAGCACGCTTGCTCCGGGACCCATCCTGACCTCCCATAAGAATATTCCAAAAATCTTTGCATAAACAAACCATGCTCACAGTAGGGAGAGCAAGTAGATGGTAAATATAAGCAAGTAGAGGAGGAAGAAATGGAAAAGCTTTATTCCTCCTTCCCAAACCTTATCTCTTAGTGCATATCACTATAAAATGTTGGTTTTTAAATGTAAGATTATAAAGACTTACCTTTATATCTTGATAAGGACTATATTAAAATTGTTTCCTAAAGATATTAAGAAACAAAAACCTTCACCATCCTGCCCACCAAAATGAAGATGGAGAATGTTTGAGGTCTGACTACCCAAAACTTCTCACCCCAAATCACTGTGACCCTAGGGGTGGGAATGTTCAAGGTCATGCACAACAGTTTCTTAAGGAGGAGGAAAAGGACTTTAAAAGTAGCTGTTCTCTGGCAGATATTGCCTGGTCCTGCAGGGACTCTCCGGAGTATCTGGTGACATGTTGTGTTTTCAGTACTGGGTATTGACACTTGTCAATCCAGGGACAGAGGTCAGGGAAGCAAGCTCCTTAGCACTTCTCAGGATGCACGGCAGTTACCTGTAGTACAGAATCACCTCTTCAAAATAAGCAAGAATGCAGAGTTGGTGGGAACCCAGGAGAGAGAATTAATTTCCTTAAGGAAAGTCAAGAATACAAATCCTAATGACTCTTGAGGCAGCTATGTACTTCTAAAAACCAAAAGTCTGCCCTAAACCACCTCCATCAAAGAAGTGAGCCCTGGGTTCTTACAGGGAGAGGGGTTTTTTGGTTTTGTTTGTTTGTTTGTTTGTTTTTTTGCCACTTATTAAGGCCTATCTCCCATTGCTGGGCAGGACCGAGCAGATGCATGAACTCTTTGTGCCTTACTGTACCGCCTGCCCTCATGGTTGCTGCTGTACAGGCTCACTCATCTCACAGACAAGTCTTATTCTGCCTTGCAGGAGTTCAAGAGGAAGATGGAGACCTCCTCCATTGGGAGCTCAGGGCACAGAGGTTCTTCATGAGACTTCAGTCCTTTCACTGGCTCTCAGACAGGGTTACAGGGAACTTCTGCCTCAGTTTCTCTGTCTGAAAAGTGGGAATGATAACTATAACTATCCAACAGAGTTGCTGGGGAAATTCTAGAATTTTTATGTGTCAAATGGTTAAAGTGGGGCTAGGCAACATCAGTGACTTGGGTCACTATTTCCTTGGGCTAAAAACACATCTGTTTTTTTTCCTGATGGATACCCATGTGACATGCACTCTAGATGCCTTCCAAGCTTATTTTGTCATTATTTGTCACTAGTTCTCTTCAAACTGGAGCTCCAAACTTCCAGTGATCCACCTCTGGTATGGATTGATTACCACAAGACCTGAGGCAGCTGCCATCCCCTCAGCCCTCTACAGCCAATGCCTGCAATGACCTGCAATGTGGCACTGGCTTCTGGGCAGCAGTGGGCCCCACCACAAAGGCAGCCATCCGAAACTTCACCATACATGCCAGCACAGAGCAGGTACATCGGAAGCAGTCCAGCTGCCTGGGACAAGGATGTAAGGAACCTCCAGAAACAGCTGAGGTCTGGGATTTGTAGAAAAAAACCTGCCCTTCATATGGGTTATTACAATGAAGACTGATAGACAGTGGGTAAAGATGAGGATTCCTGGAGCAGGGACTGTGACTAAGTCACAGCAAATGAGCACCAAACCCATCACCTAATCGACCATGATAGCAGCCAGCAGTAGCCATGCATATCCTGTGAGCCTGGACTCCCGATGAGTGTTTTTACACATCACTGCCTTCTCCAGACAGCTCTTGGAGATTGACAGCACTCTTGACAAGAGAGAAGACCAGGCCTCTTGGAGTTTCACAGCTATGCTTTTCCTAAGAGTCAGCATATTACAGAGATTCTAGCTGCACGTTCCTCGCTCATGTATGGACACACTCTGCCGTGGAAACTGTGCTTTCAAAATGGTCCTGGCGAGAGATCTCCTATGTGTGCTCATCTGGAAGAACGGGGAACTCTTTGGCATTAGTTCCTCCCCAGAATAAAGCCAAGAGACAATATCCATGTGAATTCAGAGAAAATCATCCCTTTCAACCACACATTTGCAAGGTCAATAGAGCCACTGACCAGCCTCCTGTCCTCATACTCAACAAACATTTACTATATACCTACTTAGAGTCAGATGTCACTCATTGTACTGGCTGGTCTTATGTCAACTTGATACGATCCAGAGTATCAGAGAGGAATGAGCCTCAATTGAGGAAATGCTTCCATGAGATCCAGCTATAAAGCATTTTTTCAATTAGTGATCAATAGGGGAGGGCCCAGCCCCCATGGTGGGTGGTGCCATACTTGGGCTGATGGTCCTGAGTTCTATAAAATATGATGAACAAGCCATGTTAAGCAAGCCATTAAACCACACTCTTTCATAGCTTCCCGCCTCCAGGTTCCTGCCTCTAGGTTCCTGCCCTGTTTGAGTTCTTGTCCTGACTTCCTTTTAGTGATGAAGAGCAGTAAGTGTAAGCTGATTAAACCCTTTCCTCCAAACTTGCTATTGGTCATGGTGTTTCATCACAGCAATAGAAACCCTAATTAAGACACCCATCAATCTAAAGGGAAGTCATTAACCAAAGAAAAGCACAGAACACACATGACATTGTTTCTAATGCCTAGTTATGACATCAACAAGGGAGACCCAAAACTTTCTCCAAGGAAGTGATATCACTACAGAGACTCAAAGGTGGGTCAAGGGGGAGAGGAGAAAATGGCAGGGAAAATACTACAGGAAACAGGCAGTGCCTGTAGCTATGGCACACACCAGGGGGAGCTTAAGGAAAACAGAAATAAATGAGAGCAACAGTAACAGAGCAGGGAGCAAAGAAAGAGGACAACAGAGGAGACAGCATGGTCCAGGGAACTGTGCACGCATGGCAGAGTATAGAGGAGACAGCATGGTGCAGGGAACTGTGCACGCATGGCAGAGTATAGAGGAGACAGCATGGTGCAGGGAACTGCGTGTATGCTGGAGTACAGAGGAGATAGTGTGGTCTAGGGAACTGTGCATGCATGATTGAATGGTGGAGGTAAGGGAGGGAGAGGAAGGAAAGAACAATGGGTTGCTGGGAATGGCAGATGTCATAACCCATCATCTAATGGGACCTGGGCATAGTTTCCCTTGGTACATGTCTACTTCCAACTTGGGAGAGGGGTGGAGGAAAGACTCATAAAATTGAAGAAGCCAAAACCACTTAAAATCCCCAGGGAGCTCAGAAAGCTACAAGATTCACAAGGTCTATCCCTTAAGTTATAGAAACAGCCAATGGTGGGGGAGAAAAGGCTCTCCTGTAGAGATGCCTGCAAGTTATCCAGAAAGCCCTGGGATACATCTTTCCCATGGTGTGCTTTTCACAGATGCAGCTGCCTTTGACCCATCCAAGCTTCTGTGGGGAAAAGACGATCCAGTCAACTCTGGGTGGAATTGTTTCTTTGGTCTGCCATCCATGCCCTAGTTCAGGTGAATGGAGGTTTGTTCATGTCTCCTAATATCCAATTAGAGTTTGTGAAAATAGTCGCATTCTGAGCATTTCCAGTTGTTCACAGGCTGTTAGAAGGTGAGTGCGGATATGCTGAGAATATATGCTCAGCTCCGGGGATAGCTTTGGGTAACATTCCAGGAAAAAATACCTAAGAGATCAATAATTAGAGAAAGGGGCCCACATGATGGCTCAGGAGGTAATAGAGCTGCCAAGACTGGCCATCTGAGTATGATCACTGACACCTAGATGACAGAATGAGGAAGCAGAATGCCAAAAGATGTTCTCTGACTTCCACACGTGTGCCATGACAGGCACACACACCCATATACCCATGCACGGGTACGCACCTGCATGCACATGTACACACACCTGCATGCGCACACAGGTGGACAAAACACACACACACACACACACAATTTTTCAGAAAATAAATCATATGCTCCTTCCATTTGGGGATGTTTTGGTGTTTCTGAGGGAGGCTCTTACTCTATAGCCCAGGCTATCTCAAACCTGCTACAGTCCTTCCTCTGCCTCCTGAGAGCTGGGATTGCAGGCATGAGCCACCATACTTGGCTCCATTTTGTTCTGGGTCCCTCCTGATTTATCTTGTGGGCACTCTGCTATGTACTAGCAAATTCATTCCACCTTCAAATACTCATAAGTCAAGGTGGAAAGTCCACACCACAAACAAAAGATGGCTCTAAAGCAGACTTGTAAGCCATCCCACCCATTTCCAAACCTCCCATCACAGGCAAGTAACAGCCCTGGAGGCCACATCTCAATTTTACTCTTCCTGAAAGTTGATAGAATCATTCCTGGCAGGAAAATTACAAGGCTTTAAAAGCCTCAACTACAAGGTGTCCCGAGTAAGAGCAGAATGCGTTGCTCAAATGCCCAGCTTTCTTATGAAATTAAATACAACAGTAAGAATTTTCAGTAAATCTGGTTTTGGTGTTAAAAAAAGAATCATGCTAACTAGTCGGTGCTAAGTCAGGAATCCAGCATGGGAAATGAGGACGGTGGTGCTGTCTCTGCCTTTCTTTTATTGGCATTTGAAGTTCTATTTCAGAGAACTGTTTTCCTTTCTTTTGTTACATTGCATATTCTGTAAAGCACTCCAAATCTACATGACAACACTCGAATAATAGTCCAGGTGGGAGACATATGCCTGTGTGTGCATGGTTCCTTTTGTCCAGATACGTGTTGACAGAAAAGCAAAGCGTCACCTACTCTATGTCTCCTGGAGCACACAAAGAACTGTAGGACATATAGTGTGTGTGTGTGTGTGTGTGTGTGTGTGTGTGTATGTGTGTGTGTGTGCGGGTACACGCATGAGTCTCTGTGTGTTCCCATTTATGCATGTTTTGTATCATGGAGCAAGATGAACTATAACAAAGAAAACTCGAAGTAATATTTCAATGGGTAAAAAGACAAAATTTTATTTGGAAACGCCTAACTAATAATGATAATACTGCTGTGATTTTCCTAATACTAATTTCTTACATTAAAACATACCTTTTTCTTTATATTTTACTAAATAATTGCAACCTGAAAACAAAAAATAAAAAAACTTGGCCTTGTGAATCCTGGACAGGTTCTGTACGACTAAACTGTTAATATATCCTCCCCCCCCCCCCAGCTATTTTTTATTTTGAGACAAGGTCTTGCTAAGTGACAGACTGACCTTGCACTCACGCTATAGCCCAAGTAGGCAGACTAGCACCTAAAGGTCCGGTTTAAATGATTTTAAAGGAACCCATTCACCCAATGGACTTCCAACATAAGAGTTGGGAAGGAGGTTGACTCAATGGGTAAAACACTTGCCTTCCAAGTGTGAGGAATTGAAGTCAGATTGTCAGAACATATGTTAAAAGATGGGCATTGTGGTAACAGCTGTGATTCTGGCAATGGTGAGATGGGAGAGAAAGAAGATGGGCAGATCTCTGGAAGCAGGTGGGAGGGTAGGTTTGGCCTATGTGACAAAATTCTAAGCTAATGAAAGGTCCTGAAATAAAAGGAAGAAGACGACTGAGGATCAGTATCTTCCGACCTCCATATGTGATCTGTGCACATACACACACACACACACACACACACACACATGCATGCACACACAGAGAAAGGGGGGCAGAGGACTGGGAACCCTGCTGTTTTGTGCCTTCTTTATTCTCTGAAAGCAGAATAGTTGAAAACCAAATATATAATTAGATATTCATTTACCATATGAATGGAAGAAAAGAGGGGGAGAGTCTTGAATAAAATATAACAGTAAGAGAGTTCAAAGCTATGTCAAGGCCTGGCAATCTCCTATCCTTCTCCTTTAAGCCGCAGCATACTATATCCTAAAGGCAAAGAAATCATATAGATCATCAGAAAAATCAATATGCCTTTGTAAGTTAATGAATCAATCCAACTCAATATCCTGCAGAAGGATCAGATACAGGAAATGTAGGCAAGACCATTTCAGAGAAGGGATTACGTGACAGGGACAGCCGCCACGCCAGCGGCACATCCTGCTCCACGTGTTCCAGCTGCTGATGGCTTTCACATCCTATAACACCTCCATCAGGTAACCTGCCATGTGTCACTGACAATAGACAAGATGGGTCCCAAGATGCTTCTCTGAGATCCAGAGGAAGTGCAGGCTAGTAAAGGTGGAAGAAACAAAGAGCTAGCACAAGGCTCTTATTGAACTTCCCCATTGTAAAGAAAGGATCTTAGCACTGGCTACAAATTAGTCTTATTAAGTTTTAAACTAGCATCTTTGATTAGAGGGGGGCGTGAAATCCTTTGAATCACTGAGGTAAAAAGCAAAGTACACTGAATGTTGAAAGACAAAAAGGGAGGGAGAGAAGCCTTTGTGAAGGATCTACACAACACCATGTGCATCAGTCCTGAGATCCTCCCCAGGATGGAGAAACATCACCGGAAATAATGCAGCAACAAAAACTCTTGCAGGTTTCAATTACCAAATATTTATCTTCCAAATAAATCTTGTGTCTTCTAACCCTTACAGAAAATCGATTAGTTAATTCACTTCAATCTCGTTTTATAATGTCTCCTTTTGTTAATCCTCTTTCCCTGGGGGACTCTTTGCAAATCTTGTCACTAATCCTTTTTTTTTTTTTTTTTTTGAAAAAGTTCCTTTCCTGAATTCAAGGTGAATTGCCCTTAATAAACAAGCCTTGCATCTATCTGCCTTTCCTTGCATTTGCATTGTGTCCTGTTGCTGGGTTCTGGTTAAGGGGTGTTCTCCACCCTTCTATTCCCCCTGCCCCCATCATGGTACTTCCTTTCATCTACCTAGCTTTCCTTAAACAGGGTGCTGGACTACAAAGGATTCACTAGGGTGTAAAGATGGAAATCAAAAGAAAAGAAAATGAAACATCAGAAACAGACCGTGGAAAGTATCTTTTTTTTTTTTAAGATATTTTCTTTATTTACATGTAAATTTCTCCA
>NW_022196915.1:16048440-16076574 GCF_008632895.1 Mastomys coucha
CAAAAGAACAAACACAGTATGCACTCTCTGATAAGTGGCTATTAGCCCAGAAGTTTGGAATACAGGAAAGTATCTTTTAAAGGGTGTTTGGAAATGTGGCTCTGTTGGTAGAGTGCTCAGTTAGCTCAGCTAGTTAACAAGACCCTGGTTAGATCCTAGCACCATATAAGGCTGTGTGGTGGTAAATACATAATCCCAGGGCTATGAGGTAGAGACAGGATGTTCAAAGTTATCCTTGACTACAGAATAGTTTGTTGTTGTTGTTGTTGTTGTTGTTGTTGTTGTTGTTGTTAAGCAGTGGTACTTTGGCAAGCATTGTCCTTGCAATCCTAAAAGGGCAGGGATCATAGAGAGGCATTGGAATTCTCCCAGGGAAGACATGATGTTGCTGCCCAGTCCTAGGCAAGGAGCAGGTGTAAGCTGGGATGTGCCCCACCTGATACATTGTAGTTTAGTTGTAAGGCGTTGATTCTTATTAAGCACAGAGTCTAAATTTGAAGGATAACAAGTATGAATCCCATGATGCTACAAGCCAGCCAAAATTTCCCAACAAGCTAGAGAAGAAGCAAAATTCTATGTCACAAATGAACACTAAGACTGGCAGAAGCTGCTACGGCCCTGAGTGTCTCTTCGAAATGCCAGAGCATCCATCCAGACTCACACACCAAGCCCATCTTTATTATGCCCAAGAAACAAATCTAAAGTCGAGTGCACTCATTTTAAAGATGGCTGAAGTGTGTCAGAATTCCAGCACAGTCCTTGTGTGAGCCCATTGGAGGAATCCCAAACCCAGTGGACAGATGTCAAGGCAGGTCAAATTATTTGGCTACTTTGTTTTTTGTTTTTTATTTTACATCCCACCTTTTCTCTTACAAGTCATTTCCTTTCTGCCTCCTGCTCCCCAGCCAATCTCTCCTTTGTCAATATACAGGTCAAGGGTCACCTACTATAGGAAATCCTCTCATTCCCTAGGGGGAGACTTGGGCCAACCTCCAAGTACTTACGCTTAGAGTCATTGATCCATCTTCCCATTGACAGTGAATTATCACAGAGCCCGGCATACTTTAATATCCACAGTAATGATGAGTGCCATTCAAATGCAGGTTCTGACATAGATTTTGCATGGGCCTAGAGACTGAGTACCTCTAGTTCCCTAGTGATACCAAATGCTATCAATCCATGAATCACAACTTGAGTTAAAGGGATAGATTGTGGGCTCCATTTCTATATCTCCCTTCAGGCAGCATTGGGACATGTCAGGGAAAGGACACCTCATCAAAGACAGAAAAACTGATGGCAACCTAGGTGGTGAGTGGTACCACCATTTGTCAACTATTTAACAAATATTAACATCTGCCTTTAGAAGCCAGTCAGAATAAGTCACACCAATAATACCAGCATTTGGAAGACAGGAGGGCTGCTACAAGTTTGAGGCCATCTTGGTTTTTATGGCCAGTTCCAGAGCAGGCAAGGCTGTGTTGTAAGACCCTGTCTCAAAAAGTTTAAAAAAAAAGCCAACATTTGGCTATTAAACACAACACACCCCAGACACCCCGTTTGAAAATGTGGCTGGTCGTCTACACTGAGAGTTGATTCTCACTGTTCTCGGCTGACCCCCACCCTGACCCATTTTTCAGTGTCCCAAATTGCTCCCAAGCTAAAAACAACAGGTGAGAAAACATGATATTGTGGGGAAAAATAAATGAGTTTGTCGGCATTCTCTAAAATTTATGGCTCCAATAGGCCTCCTGGCTTCTCTTCACCACAGCCTGGGTTATGAAATCACAATACTGCACAGCCTTAACCTCTCCCCCAGAGGCTAATAACACTAGCAGTAATGGCAGCTCAGCAGAGCCTTGAGCTCACTGCGCACCTGCCCTGCCTGAGCGCTGATCCAAGGCTCCTCATAAAACAAAGTGCTTTAACCCCACAACAATCCAGGGAGGGAAGTGCTATTGTAACCTCCAGTTTGCCAAAGGCCAGCATGGTTGTGGAGAACCCCCAAATCCCAGAGCAGACTCCTACCAGGGCAGGATTCACACACAGGCTGTCTGACTCAGAACCATGCATGTGTTGCAAGGCAAGCAACTAAGTCATTTTAAGATAGTCTGGAGGGAAGACTGGCCCCAGAGATAAATTCTGACACCTAAATAAAAATCTGTAATTGGAAGAAGTGGTGCCTAAGAGACAGCTCATTGGATAAAGCCCCTACTGTACAAGCATGAGATGTAGAGTGTGGCTTCCCAGAACCACAGCCATGCTGGTGGGCATGGCAGCTTACCTATAATCTCAATGCTTGGTAGGTAGAAATAAGGGATTGACAAAGCAAGCTGGCCAGATTGGACAAAGAGATAAGCTCTGAGTTCAACTGAGAGACCCTGTTGTAATAAATAGTGCAGAAAATGATCAAGGGAGTCTCCCAATATCGGTCTCTCTCAGGTCTGTATACCCTTTTGCAAGAAGATGCACATACAAGCATAACTACATACAAGTAAGAATATGCATACACAGCATACTCAGGATATAGCATATACATGCAACTAAACACACACACACACACACACACACACACACACACACACATACACACTGAGCTCGGAAGTAGAAGAGTTATTCCTCAGAATCTGTAGAAATGTCCCTCCAAAAAGGATGGATCAATCCAAGCCACAAGCCCATTCAGCTGGACCATTGGGGTGTCCACTACAATAACTACAATCTCATTTTACTCATGTGCTCCTTCCTTTGCATGGGACACATTTCTCTCCTCCTTTCCCCACAATATAAAATATAGTCAGTCTCTCTCTCTCTCTCTCTCTCTCTCTCTCTCTCTCTCTCTCTCTCTCTCTCTCTCTCTCTCGTGTTGGCTTTTTAGTTAAAAACAAGAGAGATGAAGCTTGAAACCTAATTAAGGAAATGGCCCGTGAACAAAGAAAACAGCCAGGGATCATTATTCAAATGGCAGCCTCGCCTTTTATTTTTGAGGGGAAGCTAATGACTGCTCTGCAGCCCAGTGGCCTCTGCATCATATCAAGCACACATCCCGTCATTAGAGGATAATGTGAGCAATTGGAAAACCACGGCGAAGAAAAACCGTGCAAAGATCCCTGTTCCCACTTAAAGGCTGTGTTGATGACTTAAAATAAAGACAAATGTTATCCTAGGAGATGCAGAACTGCCTATGGCCAAAACCATTCATCTTATGGCAGTAAAATGCCCCCCTCCCCTTCCCCAGAGAATGAGGGTTTGTACGAGGGGCCAAGGGCAAAAAGTGAGAAAGTATCCAGCCTAGCCTTACCTTCCCATGGAAACTCTGCATAGGGCATCAGTGAACTTGAATGAAAAGGGCCCCAGGAGATAGGAAGCAAAAGAAATTTCCTGGGGAAAAATCTGGGACTTGCTTCTCCTGAATTCACTACAATCTGTTAACTTGTATCCATTCTGACTGCCAGGTCCTTACACCCAACCTCCTCCCCACACACACACACATACACACATACACACACACACACACACACACACACACACACACACACACACACACTGCAGCATCTTCCTGTGTGTTTATTAGTCATTTATCTATCTTCTTTGGGAGAACACGTTCATTTTGATTTTTTACTGATTTTTTTTTAATTTTGCTTTTTTATTATTGGGTTGTACAAATTCTTCATACATTTTAGAAAATTATTTATACACATTTATTTATACACATAAATAAAGGACTTTTTAACTTTTAAGTACTTCCCATCTTGTGAGGTATCTTTTTGCTTTTGTTTTGTTAATTTTATTTTATGCATATGAGTGTTTTGCCTGCATGTCTATCTGTGCACGACATGAATGCCTAGTACCTATAGAGTCCAGAGGAGGGCATCAGCTTCTCTGGAACTGGAGTTACAGACAATTGTGAGCTACCTGTGGGTGCTGGGAATCGAATTCAGGTCCTCTGCAAGAGCAGGAAAACAAATGCCCTTACCTACTGGGCATGTCCCGCGCTCCTTTTCCCTTCTCTTGGTAGCAGCCTCTGCAGCTCCAAAGGGTTTTAATTTGGTGGAGACTAATACATTTACTCTTTTCTACTTTGTTTTTCCTGCTTTGGTTCTCATGTCTGAGAATCTATGGCCATGTCTAAGTTATAAAGATTCAAATCTATGCTTTCTTCTAAAAGCATAATGCTATTAACTTGGACATGTAGCCTTTGTAGGAACATTTAGGGCTTTGAGTTTATTTTTGCACATGGTATGAGGCTCAGATTTTTCTCCATATGGCTGTCCAGCCACACCAGTAGCTGTTGAATGGACTACTCTTGCTGCTACTAACCTGGCCCTGTATAAAATATCTATTGTAGTTTCCCCATTAAACCAGTCATTTTTTTAAAACTTTAATTTTAAGGCATATAACCACTCTGCTTCATTAATTACCTGTGTGCTCAGTCTTTCTGGAATGTCTCATGATCTCCTATTTCTAGTAATAATACCTTGTTCCTAACAGCAGCCTCACACTTGAGTGATGACGGATGGATGGACAAAAGCGTGGACAGGCAGATGGATATGCTCCTTCCTAAAACAGTATTTTATAAGCATGTCCTGCATTCCTATTCCCTTGAACAACTGTAATCCTGGAAATTTTAGAAACATAGCATTATGCCATAGCAAGTGGAAAATATACACAGGGAGAAGCAGCTTTGAGGAATGCAGGGGCTGCACTGTGCCTCTGTTCTATGCAATGGCCAACAGCACATGTACATGTGCACTGGAATTACTGCTTGCCATTTCTTTGAAAAGATTATACATCCAAATGATGCCATGCCACAAAACTTTGGTAGAAAAAAAAAAAGACAAAAGGTTCTGAACTGTGATTTCAGAAGTATGGGAGTCAAAAGGGACAGACAAAGGGATGGTGTGTTTCAAGAAAGAGGAACCTTGGCAGTGATTTTTAAGAGCAGCATTGAGACAAAGCTTATACATGGATACATCATTTTCATTATCCTCCTGAGAAACAGGGCATTAAACATACCTGTGGCTGGTTTTAACTTTGTATGATAAGGAGGAGGAGGATAGATTTCTTTTCTCTGTCAATAAGTAATATTAGTTGCCAATAAAGCAGGAAAATGACATAAATAAAATATAAACAAGGATCATTTATAATACTCAAACCAGTTAGAATTTGTCTTTTAGCGTGCAGGTTATAACAATGTTTTATTTCATTTTATTTTTTGAGACAGAATCTCACTATATCATATTACAATCTCCCTGTGGATGTCAGCACCCATTTTTCTCATATGATATTTTACAATCTGTTCTTTTTCCTACATATCAAGAACACTATTAGTAACTGCTATAATCCAGCACTTCAGAGGCTGACTCAGAAGGGTCACAGTTTCATGGTAGCCTGGGTTACATAACAAGAAAACAACAATTAATAACAACAACAAGAAGAAGAATATTAACAGCAAATCCATTGTATCCCAACACTGTTACTAAGAACCATCATTTATATAACCGATCACTTCAAGCATCACCTTCTCTTATAAACAGTGCTCCAGTGAATTTCCTTCTCTGATTCTCATTTCAGACAAATCAGCAACACCTGTAATGAGATGGCTGATCTGTAAAGACACCCTAGTGACCGAAAGTGGGCTCTCCCAACCAGATTCATTTCGCACAGCACATTTCACATTTTTACACACTATTCTTATATCTATTCTTGTTCATCATGGTATTTGATGTTTACAACTCAAAATATGCCAGACACCAACTTTAAAATGAAGGAATCTTAAGAAAACGATCACTTCAGTTATCTATTTTGAAATAATTCTGGGTTTATACAAAAGTTATAAAACCAGTAGGGTTCCCATCATCTCAGTTTTCCTGAAGATAAACTCACATGCATTGCATATACCTGCTAATAAACATGAAACAAAAACATTGGTACAAGTTATAATAGAGATGTTAACTATATAAAAGCTGTTCTCCTATAGCAGGAGATATACCTCTATAGATATAGACTTCATGATTCCAAGGAAACGGAATCTTCCTGACACAGTGGAGACTGACAGTATGAACAAGATCTGAACAGGTTCAAACCAAACAAAATCCAAGCACTGAGAAGGATAAGTCCCACCCCTAAGCAAGAAGCTATTTTAATTGATACCTGCTGGGTAAGGACAACTCATTTTCTCCAAAGGAATATCTCCACAGATACCAACCACACTGCAGGGCAGGCCCCGTGTCCAGGAGTAGCTGGCCAACAAAAAACAAACTCCATGAAGTTTTGGTTTTTGGTTTTTTTTTTGGTTTGGTTTGGTTTGGCTTGGTTTTTGGTGGGGAGTGGGGGTGTTTTTGATTTGGGTGGAGTTGTGTGTTTTTGTTTAGTTGGTTGTTTTTGTTTTTATTTAAGAAGATGAAGTTGGGTGGGTAGAGAAATGGAAGAGATCAGGGAGTAGTTAGGGGAGAAGAAAGAATACAATCAAAAAATATATATGAAAAATAAAATTAAATAACCCTTTTAAAAGCAGCCATCCTCCTTTCCCAATATAGTTAGATATAACTATACATAGACACACCCCAGTGTCAGAAAAATAAAAACAATCCTGCCATGTTCAGTTTGTGCTGTGCAGAGTGGTACAAGGAGTTAGTCACCAGCGATGAGTTCCCACTGGAGAAATCATTCACACACACTTGCTTTCTGATGTGATTGTTTCTTACCCACTAAGGCCAGCAATGTAAATCCAGCCACCCAGAGGAAGAGCCAAAAGGACGCTCTCTCTTTCACTCTCAATACCCAAAGAAGTGAATCTGTTCTCATTGTTAACAGCTAAACTCAAAACACTTACCCATGAAGTGCACCTTTCTCCTGCTTAATATTCAGAGAAAAGAGCCCAGAATCCCAACTTCCCTTACTAGTCTGTGATGAAAAAAAACACTAACCATCAACAAAGATAAGCAGCAGTGAAGGGGAACCCTTCAAAGCCTAGCCCTTCCTGCTGTAAACAAAGAATTCTTCCCCAGAGAAGGTCTGAGCTCTCCCCCTGGGCAGTAAACAGTGGGGACTCCAACCCAGATCATGGACAGACATTTAAAAAACTCTTCACCTTCCCTATTAGTTCTTTTTGGACAAGACTGCTTCTCCCTCAGATTACACAATGCACAGGCTATAATTATAATCACATTCCTTAAGCCCTGCCAGCTACAAGCCCAAATCAGTCCTTCTCTCCTTCCACCCCCTTTTTTAAAAGTAAAGATGACTTTCCTGTCATTTAAGCCACAATTTTGGATGCAAAAACAGCTTCATCAAAAAGTAAATTCACTCTCGGAACTAAAGAGCTATTTCCCAGCATCCTCCTTCCCATGATCCGTTTGATAATAGGCTTTGAAAACAAGCACAAAATGGCTATTATACCACGCTCAGGTTTGCAATCTAGGAAACAACAGCCATGGTGGGTGACCGAAGAACTCTAAGATTTATCATCTTTAGAGGACTCATTCCTAGACAAAGTGCTGTCTTTTACTTTCACACTGCATCCTGGAGAGGGTTTTTTTCTGCAATACTTAGTACAATCTGTAACATACTTCTATACATATTTATGCTGTGTCTTCTATCTCTTATACTGTGAGTGAACACTGTATACCAAGGGCAGGGTACATGTACTATTAGTGTAGAACCATGAAGAAGGTAATGACCCCCAAGCCTCCCAGCACAAGTGTTTCACTACCAGATCACTCTAGATGTCTAAACATGTACATGATAGAAGCATGAAGATGCTAAGTGTCCATTACTTAACTCACAGCTGTCTGGGACCACTTGCTGTGGGGACCTCAGAGGCCTGCAATGATCTGCACAGTATTCTCCAGGTCTATATTGGTATGACTATTCTGCACACCTCATGCCTTGTCCCTTACCTGATATCTATCATTCAGGGGGCTATGAGCACACCAGCTCAATCTTCAATCTTAAGATTGAAAGGAGGAGGGAGAAAGAACAAACTTACAACTCTAAACCCTAGCTCTCTGTATTGGTTTACTGCAAAAAAAAATAAATAAATAAATAATAATAATATCCATTACAAAAAAAAGTATTGCACATATTCAAAATGGAAAATTAAGTGGAAATTCTACCACATCACTATGCCTGATAGCAACAAAAAAAATGCCTTTAAGATCTGGGTGTGTGGTCGGTATATTTTGTAAAAAGTCCAACATATGCATTTAAAAGAAATGAGAATTGTTCTGTGTATGCCATTTTATGTAGGCTTTCTTATATTTAATAAAAGGCTTTCTATGTCATTAAGTAGTTTTCTGTCACCCTTGCTTTTATTAGCCATGCTCTGATGCCCTGAGGCCTCTCTGGGAATCCTGCTCTTTTGAATACTGTAAAAGCTAAAAGAGAATCAGCAATGACTAATGTACATACAGTGTCGAAGGAAGCCTGACTCTGTGCTGTTTGCTATATAACTTTAGCTCACTTTACGGCTGCGTGGGATACAGCTCCCATCAATGGGCCTCAGAAGAATTCCTGGACTGACCATTCACTCTAACTTCTAGCGACCACTGTGGATTCAGACTCAGCTTCCCTCCTGGCAGACTGCACTATACAATGTCATTTCTCCTTACTGACAATCTGTGTAGCCATCAATAAAACCTCACTGCATGACTGGACCTGCCACGGATCCTCTGAGGTGTGCAAGGCTCCCATGTGACGGCCACAGGCACACGTCTATGTGAGCTGTTCTTGCTCAGCAGTTTGAAGAATGAAGGATTGCCTCATTACAGATCTGCCACATCTGAGCAGGCTCCGGGATCTGCCTCCTCTCCCGAGAGCTCGCTCTCAATGAATTCATGGACCACAGTGGCACTGGGAGATGGAGGGGAGGAGTACCATGCTTCCTGTACACTCATCCAGGCAGGCAGGAAGTCTTGTGGCATTTGGCTACCTGGATGTGCAATAGGATGGCTATGCACCAATCCACCTATAATACAATGATGCCTTCTTGTTTCAACCACACGAAGGGAAGGCCAGAGTTCTTTACACTATTTTCATCTCTATTGCCATACACCCAATGGGAAAAATGAATTACATACATACACCATCAAGCTTACTGTAGCTGGCAGTGCCCCATTTCCATATAGCGTAGGAGCCAGGCTCATTCAGCCCTCATTCCCATAAGCACCCACTCAATGAAAACCAACTAAAGCAGTCATCATAGTTGATGCTGAAGACAAAGGGCTGAGCAATACAGCCTTGGCCCTGGCCTCTGGGAGTTCAGAACCTTAAGAAGGAAGAATCTGAGAAAGCAGTGTGCTCAGCTGCTTGATAAAGAAGGGGGTGGAGCTGTGAAGCCAGTGTCAGGAATGATATTCATCTCAGCCTGAAGGTCTCGGGGTCCTTCCCCGAGAAAGGGGTGCCTATGTTGAAACACAAAGGTGGTCAAGTAAATGGTGGGGGTGAGCAGTCATGGGAAAATGAGGCTCAGGAAACAGGGGACTGAGGCTGAATGGCAGGAGGTGGACAGGACAGAGTGAGAAAGGAGTCAGGTTGTTATGGCTAAGAACTAGGAACAGCCATCAATGGAAACTGCCAGTCAGGCATGGTCAGAGTTTTGCTGAGTCAGCTTGCCTTTGAGGTTACTTCCTATCTGAGGCCTACCCTGATTATGCAGGTCTCTCAATGCAGAACTCACCATTTGATATCATAAATTTATTCACTAGACTCAAAAGTCATGAACAAAGATTGAACATGCCTGTTATTGATCTAGCCTTTGTAATAAGCAATCCTTGATAAAATACTATGCACCTACTACTCACCCTTGGGACATAAAAGAGGTAAAGTGTCTGTAGGGCGGTTTACAAGGGTCAGATAGAGGGGTGACCTGGGTAGCAGAGGGTAGAAGAGATGACAGGGAAGGAGAGTCTACAAATGCATTTTGTTCAAAATGACATAATGATTTTTAATATTTTGTATGTGAATTTTAAAATTACAAAACATCTAAGAGAAAAAGAAAGAAAGAAAGAAAGAAAGAAAGAAAGAAAGAAAGAAAGAAAGAAGAAAAGGAAGGAAGAGAGAGAGAAAGAGAGAGAGGAAGAGAGAAAGAGAGAGAAGTAGGGAGGGAGGGAAGAAGGAAGGAAGGAAGGAAGGAAGGAAGGAAGGAAGGAAGGAAGGAAGGAAGGAAGGAAGAGTGAGTCACTTAAAAATGCAAGTTGGATATGACTGTGTACATCTGGCATTTCAGCACTTGGGAGGCAGAGGCAGGTGAATCACTACAAGTCTGAGGCCTGATGTGGCCACATAGCTAGTAACAATCTAGCCAGGGCTACACATCAAGACCCCCCAATACACACAAAAAAAATTTTTTTTTAAATTTAAAAAGATAAAATAAAAATTTTGGATACTTTATCAAAAGTAAACATACAAAGAACCCTACCTCCTCTGGACCTAAAATGTAGGGAACCTTCACTTCATGTAAAACTGGTACTGTGGGGGGCTCAGCCAAAGCACAAACTAACAACTCCCCCATACCCAGATGACCACCACAGACTTCTGGTCACTGGATAAGAGCAGCCACAGAAATCATTAGCCTCCATGTCTCAGAATGAGAATGGAGGACCCCAACAGCTTTGAGATACTTGAAACCAAGAGTTCAAGTTGTTAGGACCGAGTCAAGTTTCTTCTGTAGTGGGTAGAAGCCTTCCATGTTACCCGGTGTGCTCCAAGAGCAGAGTCAGGGGCCAGAGAAGAAAGTTCTGGGAAATCCAATCACCACGTAAGAGCTCCATTCACAAAGTGCAAGCTATGTGCAGTCTCAGCACACCCAAGGTCATCTCTGAGCAGGGCACAGTACAGTCAGAGCTTGTCAGGATTCCAATACTTAATAAATCCTCAGTCCCTGGGGAAATCATTCAGCCCTATTGGGTATGCAGAATAGGAAGACCTTCCAGTTCAGTTCACACTCGTGTGCACACATGGGGAAGGTCATCACCACCCACCAGCCTACCGTTGGTGGCCAAGAGGTATCATTAAAATGACTCTGAACATTTCAGCATCTCAGAATCTGTACCTCACCCTTGGGCTTGTGCATTCCACTTGGAAGACTGGAAATTAAGTGAGTCATCAAAGTGACACAATCAATCTCCTCATCGCTGGAGGCTCCCAGAGGAGGGGTAGAGCTTTGGGGAAGGAGGAAGCAAGTCCATTTATAGCATAGAATTAGATATCTTCCCAGGATCTATGTACAATGAGGAATGCCTAAATTGATTCTTGTCAGCTTGGTGGCTGGGCTATTGATAGCAGTGGGTTTTTTAAATGTTAAGAAAAGAGCAGAAGTTTTCAAAATGGCAGCAGCTCAGTCTTGCAGAGCAGGATGTGGAAAACTCTCTGGACCAGGACCCTCAGGACATGGGGTGAAAGTAGGATGGCACCTCAGGTTTTCATCTTTATATGATGCTTCTATGACATGAGTCACAGTCCAGGTGATAATATATCAATAAAAGAACCAGATCCCTGACTTAAGAACTAGAAAGTGGAACTGTAGGCCATGGTTAATAAGCCCTGATTCTAGATTAAAAGTGTCACAACACAAGAGTTGATGCCAGTCAAGCACAACCATCTTGGTCTGGTGTTAGACTAGAGACAGGCATGATGACAAGTCACAAGAAAATCAACAAATTGAAATTTTTTTCAACATCACTTCTCCCAATTTCACTCACCCTGTGGTTTTGTTTTCATTATCTTAATACCTTCTTTTTCCCTTAAAACACCAATCTGCAACTAACAATGGACTAGGCTCTCTGTGACTCACCCTCTTTTGTTTTCAGCACCTACTCCTCTTCTTCCTTCACATCATCCCTAGCTTCGCAGTATGAGCTGTGTGGCCATTGTACCCCATGGCAGGACGTCAATTAAGGAGCCTTTCACTTGGAGCACACAAGGGAGAATAGTGCTGAAATGCAAACATTTCAACTGGACAACTAGTCTACCTGTGCAGGCAGAGCAGTGATTCTTACCTTTCTTAATGCTGCAACCATTTAATACAGTGCCTCACATTTTGAGGACTTCCAACCATAAAATATGTTTTATTGCTACTGTTATAAATTGTCATCAAAATATTTTTGGAGACAGGTTTGCCAAAGAGGTGGCAACATACAGGTTGAAAGCCACTGAGGTAGAAATTCTTAAATAGGACCCCAGAATAACTGAAAAGACCTGATTTTCACTAAAGTCTCCTTGAATTTCATTATTCCATTGAATTTTATTTTATCTTGTTTGGGTGTCTTTTTTACTTTGTTTATCAGGTATTTAAAGATGAGGTCTCTCTATATATAGTCCCGGAACCAACTACAAGAATCAAACTAGCCTTGAACTTTGGGCAATCTCCCTACCTTAGTCTCCCAAGTGCTGGGACCACATGCCATGTACCTTAATGCTCAGCTACTCTACATGTTAAAAGTAAATAAATTCAAGTAGTATGAAAAGACCCTGCAAGAAATCAGATCTTTTACTACTGTATTTGGTTGCTTCTTAACCACTCAAAATAACAGTTGTTTTATTTGGGAATTTTGAAATTAACTCTGATGGTCTAGTTATTTAGAGTGTTAGTCTAGATATATATATCTAGACTATTTAACATATTGATAACTGCATTTAACTATAGCTAGTTTCTCTACACTTGTACTAATTTGAAGAACTTGGATACGTCGTTTCCTGTAAGTTGTAGTCTGCTAAGTAGATGATAGCATAAGGAAGGTTAAGAACTGTCTACATGTGGTGGCCTCCATTGGCATGACGTTAAAGTCTCACTAGATGTAAAGTTTCAGAGGTGAGAGTTGGTGAGATGCAGCTAGAAGAGAGTACATCCTATAGAAGTTCAAAGGTCAAAGGCACAGCATAGCCCTTCCAGAACACTTGCCCAGGAGATACTGTCTATGACTCATATATTTCATATGACTTTGGTCTGACTTCTTCATAATGCTTTTTGGAACTTATATTACATTTACATATTTTGTGCACAGGGTGGGATTGGACATTCATATGATGCATGTGCATGGTAGATGGATGCCACTGTGCATATATGTACATCATAGGATAGCATGTATGAGAGAATCAGTTCTCTCCTTCTATAAGATGGGTCCCTGGGATCAAACTTAGACCATCAGGCTTGGTGGTAAATGCCTTTACCCACTGAGCCTCTGGGTCACTGGCTTCCCCTTGTTAATCTTATACTTCATTATTTGTTTCTGCTTCTGGAATAAGAGTTGTTACCTTAAGCCTGTAACATATATCTTAGAAGTATGTGATATCTCATTTGATGTTTTTACAGAGGCTCACAATTAAATCTACCTTGAGTCTTGGAAGAGACTTTGTATTTTAACCTTTGAGCAATGTTGGAGCAGTTAAGATTTTGAGTCCATGAAGATAGACTGAATGTATTATTCATTGAGAAGTGGACTAGAACTGCGGGAGTCTGGTGAAGTGTTATAATTTGTATCTTAAGTATATGTCGATGGCCCATGTGGTAAAGGTTTAGTTCCCAGTGTGGTACAATAGGAGTTGGTAAGATTCTAGGATGTGTGGCCTTGTGGGAGGTCTTCAGGTCATTGGAGATGTCATGGAAAGGGACTGTAGAACTGTGGTGACTTCCTTTCCTCTCCTCTTCCCTTCTCAGACATCAAGTGAGAATTTCTCTTCTGCTATGTCTTTCCACAATGTTGTCTGTTCTGTCTTTCCATCCTGGTTAGTCCATTATGCCTGATCACTGATCACTGATACTAAAAGCCAAATTAGATCTTTACTCTTTGTAGTCAATCAGCTCAGGTGTTTGCTGCAGTGACAGAATACTAACTAGTGCTCTCAGCCATAACGTCCTATCCAGAGAATTTCTAACCTTGGGATGGGAATTACTGGGTATTTTAGATTACACCCAAATCCTCTGAATAATCTCCAGACAAACTCACCTCTGTGCAGATGCAACCTCCTGAGCTTTCCACAAAAGTAACCCTGAGAACAAAGGCTTAAACTCCTTTTATGAAGGAAATACGTGGTAACAGATCCAGACTAAATACAGCTGTTGGGGATTGTGAATCTAACTTCAAGGGAAGGTGGCCACTGGAGACTAGTCAACCAGGACTTTGCAAGAACTACAAATACAGCATGGTACCAAAGAAACAAGAAATGGTTTAGTTCATCAGGATGATTGATGTGTTGTCTTTTTTTAAAGCAGTGGTAAATATTGCATGGAAGGCAGAATAGGCGCAAAGGACCAAGGAACATGTGTGTTAAAGACATAGTCGGGCAGACACAAAGCAACAGAGAAAGAGTGGGAGAGGAAGACAATTTCTCCTCTCCAGAGGCAAAATGAAGCCAAGTAACTTTCTAATCTGCTCCCTGGAGAAGCAGCTGGCAGTTCTCACAGCCTGTGGTAGGGCACATAGTAAGACAGTCCAGGGCTTGGCTTTTAAATCCCTCAAGCATAGTGCTCAGGAGATAAAACCAAGCCTGGGGCAAATGAGGTCAGAGGTAGCAGAACCACCTCTCACACACCCTGCATGCCATGCTCCCTGTGGTGGGAGCCAGCCAGTCTAGTCAAAGCAGACAGGCTGGAGAGTTTGTGCTGGGGGTGGGAGTGGTCTGAAGAACTAGACTGGCTCATGGGTTCAGGTTTTGGTCCCCAGTGGGTGGCACTATTTTGGGAGGTTCTGGGACCTAGCTAGAAGTAGATAAGTAGATTGTTGGGGATGGGTCTTTAGGGGTATCTTATTCCTGACCCTTTCCAATCTCTCTGCTTCTTGTATGCCACCAGGTAAGTATCACTCCTCTGCCTCATGAACCTGCTGTCAGGATGATCTGCTCAAGCCCATGATACAAGGTAACAACCAATTGAACCCTCTGAAGCCATGGGCCAAGATAATTTTTTTTTCACTGTGATGTCATTTGTGTCATGTGTTTTGTCACAGTGATGAAAGACTAACTAATACCCAGACCCACGTGGTCCCTAAAAAGGGTCTTTGGGAGGATGAATGCTCACACTCTGTTACTTCACCTGGCCAAATCCAGAAATGGAGAAAGAATCAGCAAGTCTTGGAGAACAAAACAACACAAAGCACATGTGCATTCATTCCCAGAGTTAGTAGGAAACCACAGGTTAGACAGTCTTCCATACCAGCACACCATTGTGACTCTTCCAAAGTTCATGTAGAAACACAATTCCCAAGGCAGGGACCCTGATAAGCACTCACATGATGAGAGTTCTGCTTTGTGAAAGGGAACACCATCCTTGTAAAAGAGAAGGCTGCGTACCCTTCCTCCTCCTACCATGTGAGTAAAGTACCACCTTAGAATCTGAAAGCAGTCCTTGCCACCCTCCAGAAGTATAATCATTTAATTCCTGTTTGTTATAAATTATTAGTCTTGTGTCTTTTTAATAGCTACATAAAAGATAGAGAAAAAGCTAAAATCCCTGTGTGTTATGGATACATCCAAGATTCACAGACAACCTCCTGGTTTCCTAATCCTAAGCACTAACAGACAGATGTTTCTCTCAGTGGCTGGTGGCAGCGTGAGCCAAGCACAGAGGGCTCCAGTTTTGTTCAGGATGCGCAAATGAAAACACAGTTGAAAATGAATCAACAACTGCAACAGCAAATGGCAATGCTTGCAAAGCATCACACACACACACACACACACACACACACACACACACTTTCAGCTTCCCTGAGGGTGGGTGGAACTCCATGTCCACCTGTGACTGGCCACAGGAGACTCATCCCAATCACACTCAGGATTCTCTATATCTACCCAATTCTCTCCTTCCCTCTGTGTGGCTAGAAGCTTCCACAAGAAGAGTATGACAACATTTCTGATGGAAGACAGCATGAAGAATTACCAAACCCCAAACCTATTCAAGACAATATGCTGCTGAGCTTTAGGGTAAATTCTGTGGGACAACTTATTTCCTCTTTAATGTATCCAGAGACAATAGCAAGCACAGCTATCATGATTGGCTACTTCCTAGGCAGGTCACAGCAGAGCATCGGGGGCCCCTTAACACCAAACTTCAACTCTGCTTGGGGGGCACGAATAGGGATTAACCCAGGGATAGGTAGTGGAAACACCATGCCCTGGTACATTCTGTTTCAACTCTTATGGGCCAAGGCCTCACACTGGAAATTAAGTTCAATTAGAGGGAAGGAAAGAGAATTACTTTTTCTACATACCTAAATTTGTGGCTTGAAAACTGAACCTGTTCCCCAGATGTCTGTATGCCAAGCCAAGCAAACACCGACTGGCTCTTCTCTGCTGTCGGCAATTTGGCCAAGGGAGGTGATAATTTCTCATTTGAGAGATCGGTGGCATTTGGGGATGAAATGAGACCTCAGAGTGCTGGGATGACACATGAACTTCATCTCCAGTGCCAGCTCCACTGGACTGGTGGTGACTTCCTGGAGAGCCATGTCAAAAGGATTCTAGGACATCATCCAGGCACAGTGGGGAAGAGTGGATGGTTGATGAGCAAAGCTTGCCAGGGGAAGCTGGAATAAGAACATACGAACAGGGAAAAGACAAGGGGGGGGGCAGCATAACCCCAAGAGCCTAGATGTCTCATTTTACAGGTGATGAATTTGGTGTACTGAAAAACATCTCTAAAGGTCCCAAGACACGACTCCTACAGTCTAGACTCGAACTCTCATCTCTCTCCTCAGTTCATGATTACTGTGTAACAGTCAGCTGTCACTTAGAAATAATTACTTCTACAAATGCAAATGTGATGCGGCCCTCCTGCCTAGCTCAAGTGTCTCTCAGCAGCTTGCTGTCCCTGGCTTCATATAAAGTAACATATGAAATTTAAAAGCCTAGAGCCTTTTCTCACTTGAAGCAAAAAGGAGATCAGAGAATCGAAGCTTGGGAAAGTCTCAGTGCAATATTACCACTGGCTTAGTGTGAAGGCAAGCGAGCTGCATGAGAGACATGGTGGGTTGATTGAGTAGGTTTGGCCCCCATAGATTCATGTTGAATGCTTGGTCCATAGAGAGTGACACTATGAGGTATAGCCTTGTTGGAGTAGGTGCAGCCTTATTAAGGGAAGTGTGTCACTGTGGAGGCAGGATTTGAGATCTCATATATAAGCTCAAGCTACACCCAGTGTAGAATTATAGTCTCCTTCTGCTGCCTTCAGATCCTGCCTGCCTGGATGCTGCCATGCTTCCAACCATGATGATAATGGACTAAATCTCTGAAACTGGAAGCCGGCACCAATTAAATGTTTCCCTTACTAGAGTTGCTGTGGCCATGGTGTCGCTTCACAGCAGTGAAACCCAAACTAAGACAAGAGAAAAGGTAAGAAGAAATAGAGACCTGGTCCTGTGACCAAGAGGAACAGAGTTAGGTCAACACCAGCAGGGGCCAGAGAAAGCATTCTGCCATAGAGCTTCCAAAGATGTGCTAACCTCAGAAAATGGGGTTAAATTCCAAATTGCCACTATAGTTTTTGTTTCCCTATTAACGTTTAAAATTGGGAGTTTTCTAACTCTCCTAGTGAGTAGCCCCACTCACCAACCTTCCTCTTTGAGGCTAGGCCTTATACTGACCCCCAAACAGGTCTTGAACTCAGTGGTTCAAGTGATCCTGTCGCAGCTCCCTGTGTGCCTGGGAGACGGCATCTACATCCTTGCCCAGTCCCAGCGTGTGATTATCTGACGTCAGTGACGTAAAGAGCAAGATAACTAGTTATATCACTTTGTTTAACGTTCTGTGTATAGTCTTAGGTATTTGGTGTTGAATTACACAATTCTAATAAAACATCATGCCTTTTTTTACATCTGAGTTTTCAACTTCATGTTATAGAATGCTTCAAAGATGCTTCAATGAAAACTATTAAGAATATATAGATTTGTATGTTAATTTATACTTCAAAAATCCATATATCTGTCATATTTATTTTTTTATTTGCATGGCCAAATGATATTTAAAATGAGCCCCAATGCCCCAAATCCCTGGTAACTGTTAAAACTCTTATCAATGTTAAGGGTTCATTAAAAAGTAGTTAAAATTGTATGCATTTTATATTATTATAGTGTTTGTGCATATCACATTTTTAAATATTCATTATTAAATTGTTGCTTTAAAAAAAAAAGTGCTAACCTCAACGCTATCCTATGAGACAAGGAGGTCGGAGCAGAGCTGTGGACTGGTCTGCTGGAGCACAGAACTATGAGATTTAGTTGTTTTGAGTCATCGGGTTTCTGCTAAGTTGTTAGATGTGAGTTCCTGCTACTTTCTAGTCAATGCAGTGGAGTGTACCCAGTGTACTAAGGAGGCTCCCCATGTGGTGTTTAAATCTAGTTCAGGCTCTCTTCCCTGTACTCCCAGCTCTCATTTGGATTCCAGACCATGGTGTAGCTCATAATACTGCTGTTTCTCTGTTCAGATTAACCAAAAGTTTAAAAACCAAGCTAAGCTTAGAAACTGTTACCTCCACATTAGGGCCTTTTGGATCAAAAAGTAACTACAGATCTACACTGACTGTCCAGATCCCTCAGTCAGTTGGTTTATTTCATGAAAATGCATACTACCAGAAGATTCTTTTGCCATGGTGGTTTCAAGCCACTGCCTTCGGGTGCAGCACTATTTCCACACGCTTTGCTTTCCAAGTCACATAACATAATGGCTACAGAAAGAAGCCTGGGGCCAAGTACCAGTCCTGCCACTCAGAAGCTAGGTGACCCAAGCAAATCCTCTAGACTCTTCAGACCTCAGTCATAATCATTCTAAAATGATTGATTGATTGATTGATTGACTGACTGACTGATTGACTGATTGATTGAGACAGGGTCTCTCTATGTAGTCTCAGCTGGCCTGGAACTTATCTATGTAGATTAGAGTGGCCTAGAACCCACGTAGACCCACTTGCCTCTGCCTCTAAAGTGCTGGGATTAAAAACATGTGCCACCACACCTAACATGGTTTGTATCTTAAATGTTCCCTAGAGACTTGTGTGTTAAAGGGGCAGGTCTAGCTAGCAGACTTGGCAGACATTGGTGTTGATAGTGTGTTTTTTGTTTTGTTTTGTTTTTTTATACATACAGAGTGCCAGAGCTTCAGGGTTATGGAAGCTTCTATCCAGTTTCAACATACAGCAGGTCTGAACCTACAGACTGTCCCTCAGAGGGTAGTGCACAAAGATATGAATGAAAAGTCTGAAGTTCAGTGCAAAGGAAGTCAGACATTTCAGGAACATTGGCTATCTGCTAAGGAAAGCCACAGGCTTTAAGAATGAGCCCAGGATAGAAGTCTCATGAGCTATAGGGAGTAAAATCTTTAGGCAGAGCCACCTATACCTTGTGGAGATTCACATCCCACCACTGTGTGCCTGAGGGTGCCACTAAACACTGGATAGCTAGGTATTTGCCCTCTAGAGTTCTTCTTCTTATGCTTCGATCTCTTTTCTCTTTGCTATGCCTCCATTCCTTGCTTTGGGATTGGAAATGTACATTTTATCCCAGCATCATATGCTAGAAGTATGAAGTCTGTTTTGTTTACATGGGTTTACATCTAAGAGTTTGCCCTGAGTCTTGAACTTGGACTTTTGACAAAGACTGGGGTTGTTCAGATATTGAAGATTCTTGGAGATGGACCAGATATGTTTTGCATTGTGAGACAGACATGAGATATTGGAAGACAAGGAGGTGGGGGACAGGAGGGGACAAGGGTAGAGTACTAGAATCTCTATCTGACATGCTTCCAGAGGCTCATGTTGATGACGTGGCCATGGCTGAGGGTATTACTGAAAGGTTACTGGACTATAAAGTGTTAACTCCATAAGTGGCATTATCCTAATGCTAAGTTCACAGCTAGATGGGCTATTAGAAGATGAGGCCATAGTTAGGAAAACAGCAGGGTGTTCTTAAAAGCTGTTTCTTATGCTGGGCCCCTTTCTAGACCTCCCACCCCTCTGTCTGTCTGTCTGTCTGCCTTTGTCCCACCTCCATATGTCTGTCTGTATACAACCCCAGCTTTGAGGTGAGATGCTCTGCTCCACCAAGCCCTTCCAATATAATATTCTGCCTCTCCATAAGCCCAAGCCAACGGAGGCACCCTTGGACTACAACTTAGATACCTAAGAATTCCTTTCTCTTCATGTAATTTTTCTCAAGTATGCCAAGATAGAGATGGGAAGTAAATACATCTGTAGATATCCTTGGCTCATGGATCATGGACACTCAACACTCACTTACGTCAATGCCCAGTAGGTGAGAGCAACTCATCAGTAGTCAGCCAGGTCAACAGCATGGCTACTGTGACCCTGAATTGCCACTATGTGAAGGCCACACAACCCAGAATGACAAGAAGTGCTCCTTACATACAGGCAGGGGTAGCATCTTTTCTATTAAAATTTGAACATACAAGCATTTTCCTTAAGTCTCCTTTTCAAGATTCCATGCCATAGCTCAGAATATTATTTTCCCACTGCCAAAGCCAACACATAGGTCTGATTCTGAACGTAAACACATCCCAGCCCTGGGTTTCAGACCATTAACTTCTTGCCTTTTCCTTCCTTTTATTTTATCATTTCTAACTTGGAGCAACTGTGGGGATTTATATTTTAGCCATTATAAAAACATCCCCCAAACATTACTTGCTCCCAGGCTGCAATCTTTTTGTGCCATTAGTCTAAGCCCAAAAATCGTTATATAGATGGATTGCAAACCTCTGAAAATTATGTGTTTAGGATGAAAACATAACTCAGAGTGGTGGGTTCTGGAAAAAAAAAATTTAGAATATACTGTCCCGTTGTCACAAGACATTACAGGCACTGCATTTTCCATGTTTCAATCACTAAATATTTGCTATGCTTTGGTCATGTATGCACAAGAAAAGCTTGAAACAGCCAGGGTGTAGATACCCTTTTATTTTAGTATTGGCCTTCAGTAATGATTTTGGATTCATATCCAATTTTGAGAACCTGAAAAATTGTGGTGTAATTCTTTTTGATTCAAAAAGGATGCCATTAATTCTCTTTTTGAAAAAAAAAATAAAGCTAGTTTCCACATATGAGAGAGAACATGTTTGTCTTTCTGTTCTGGGTTACCTCACCCAGAATGAGCATCTCCCCCTCCATTCACCTATCCAGGAATGTCATAGTTTGACTTTTCTTTACAGCTGAACAATGTCTCTTTGTGTACATGTACCACGTCCCCACGTCCCCATGTCCCCACGTCCCCACGTCCCCACGTCCCCACGTCCCCACATCCCCATGTCCCCATGTCCCCACATCCCCATGTCCCCATGTCCCCACATGCCCACATGCCTAGTGTTCATTAATCAGCTGACAGGCATCTGGGCTGTTTCCATTTCCCTGCTGTTGTGAATAGAGCCACAACAAACATGGATGAGCAAGTATATCTGTGGTTGGATGTCAATCCCTCTGGAAATAAAGGTGGATCATATGGTAGAGCTATTTCTAGCTTTATGAGGAACAACTACACTGATTCCCAAAGTGGCTGGAGCAGGGTATATTCCCCACAGCCATGTCAGCATTTATTGTCAACATCATCATCATCATCATCATCATCATCATCATTATCATCCTACCCTTCCTGACTGGAGTGAGATTAGTCTCAAAATACTTTTACTTCACATTATTCTGATGCCAAATGATGAGATATATTTTAATTGGAGTGCACAAAGAACCCACGAGACTAGGAAGGGATCAGAGCTGGATGTGGGATTTGAGAGAAGGGAAATAGTACTAAAGTGATATAACAGGGAATAGTGGAACAGAAAGGGATAAAATGGGCGGGACAGAATAGAGGAGGAGGCATGAGGTGAGTAGAAACAACAAACAATAAAAACCTTTAAAAATACCATACAAAAATCTACTACTGTAAAAGCGTCCTAAATTATATACGTATTCAAGTACATATACATATATTAAAAGAGTTTAAATGGAGTTTCCCTATAATTGGAAGAAAAATGTCCCTCCCAAACACTACAAGCTATCAATAAGAAGCCTGGTGCCAGGTATGGGTCCTTCTTTTCAAGTTTTTGATCAATAGAGTCCCATGGGAGCTATACTATTCCTTAAATATTATAGGATATTGCCATTACTCTTGATCATACTCCAGAAGTCAATGTTCAGACCCTATTGCTAAAATCACCACATAACTGAGTAAGAGGACATGGAAAAACAAGTGGGTTCTGATCTGAAAGCTTTACTCTTACCAGCTAGCTTTCATAGTTCTAGAATGTTCTATTCATGCTTTGGAGGGAGAATAATAATCACAAGCCAGGTGTGAACCCTGTGAACTACAACAAAAATTCTGCCTAGTAAAAAATATCCACTTGGAACAATAGTGGCATGAATATGGGAATGACTACTTCTCATTGGTTTTGAAGCCTCGCCATAAGATAGAATTCATGCCTGGTACACTTAACTTGGCCAACCACCCCTGGCTGGCTAGCTCATTGTTCCTAGGAGAGAATCTAGTAGTATTATTCTGCCAAATGGATGCAGCAATAAACTACCCTCTGAGTTCTTATCTGTATACCCATCGATGGATGCCTATCTCAACCCACATCAAAGAAACTTCTTTCTGTAGTGGATGGTAATTAATATAGGAACCAAAACTGGTCAACATGTAGAAAGTAGTGACTGTGGAATGCTCATCTCTATACCATATCTTCTCCCCTGAGGGCTGGGGGACCATTTCAAAAGAAGAGGTAGAAAGACTGGAAGAGCCAAGGTAGTGGGCATCTACTGCAAGATAGCATTTGCTGGACATGAGAAGGCCATTACACAAGCTTGTGGTGATATTGATTCCAGGTGCAAGCCAGCCAAAATCGCAGCATGGGTGGAGAGAGGCTTGTGATGTCCCACCCCTAAGGAGCGATTTGTAACTGATTGTTGTTGGAGGAGGGATCGTCGGTTTTCTTCAAGAATGTGGCCCTCAAGAGGCTACCCATGTTCCTAATGTTGGCACTTTGTGGATTCTGTAGGCTTTAAAATATAAATCACGTGAAGCTGGGAGGGAAAAGCAATGGTGGAGAGGACCCGTGGGAGATGGACTTAACCCAAACACCTTATATGCATGTGTGAAATTCTCACACAATAAAAGGGGGGCTGGAGGGATGCCTGGGCAGTTAGAAGCACATACTGCTTTTGCAGAACCTTTGAGTGTGGTTACTATGTCCCAGGATAGGAGGGTCACAGCTACCAGTAACTCCAGCTCCAAGGAACCTGATACCTTCTTCCGGCTTCAGTGGGTACCACACTTATGAACGTATACTGTGACTCCATAAACATTTTAAAATAGTAACAATAAAAAAAGATGGTGTCTGTGCACAATAACCATGAATCTGAAACTTTACAAAGTCTTCTTTTCCCGGAGAGTAGAGAGTCTTCCTGTGCCTTGAACGGCGGAGCATGTGGCACATCTGTACATTTAAGTTGGAACCAGTTACCCACAACAGGAGAGCGGTGGTGGTACCATCCTGACAACTTCAACAAGCTTTTCTTACTCAATAACACTTAGGGAGGGTTAGTTCATGGGGCTTAACACATCTTCCATGTAAAGCAGGCCTCTGCAAGGTGCTGTGTTCAAGCTGGAATGCAGAAGAGGTGCAATAGCTGGTTATGTGAGGGAGTATGAAAGTCAGTTGTTTCCCAACCCTGTCTTACGTGAGAAGCATGGTCCTGTTGGGAAGGTCTCACGTACCCCGGCAACATCTCTCTTTGTGAGCTTCTATTTTCTTCTCACTGCCCACTTTAGTCTCATCTATAACCTGAACGGCTATGACACCATTGCTGTGCACTTGTATTTAGCTCACGATTCATATAAACAAATGTAGCAACCAGGGAAGAACTAAAGGAAGGCATGTATAGAATTGAGAACATTGTCCACATTTCTGCTGATGGAGTTACTGGTACCTAGGGCCACCTAAGGGACCACAGAATAAGACATTCATAGACCCGTGGTAAGTGAAGCACATTGGAGGCCTGCCAGTCTGGGTGTCACACTGTGTCCTCATATTTCCTTTTGGGCAGTGGTATTCCCTCCTAATTAAGCTAAGCTAAGGAGGGGCATGATCTGACTGCCAACATCATTCCTTGTTATCCTGAGTTCTGCCCTTTAAGCATAAACTAAGCAGGTACTGCAATCATCTGCTCATAAGCAAATCTGTATGCATGAAAGGTCTTTTTGTGAAACTAAGAGCCTGAATGCAAGTCTCCACTCCTGCACCCCCGCCAGCAGAGGCACCATGGACCAGCTCTCTTGGGCCTTTTGGGTTTGTGTTACTGAAGAGAGAGCAAGGCAACCAGGGAATGCTGTTTTCAACAATTACAATCTCCATCTGCAGTCAAGTTTACTCTCTTCCCAGAGGGCAGGAGTGACTCCAGGCAACATTAACCTCTAAGAACCAGAACCTGGGAATGCAGAACACCAGCACACTTAAGAAAATTTAGAGCCCTCTTTGATAAAACATCTCATTTCTTTTGGCCTCGTGTTCCTTTTCAGTTATGAGGAATAATGAACAGGAGAATATCTATGTCATAACTGATTGTTCTCTAAGCCAAGCAGCTTCCATCATGGGAAGTTCAGCTGTGGCCACTTTGCAAATGATAATCCCAACTGGGCTGCCTGAAGATTTGTGCCTCCAAACAGACAGGCAGAATAGGACAGAACACCCTCTCTTGAGTATCCAGCTGCTCCCTAATGCCTAGCAGGGCTGCACTTGTCCTGGGAGAGGGGCTAGAGTATATAGAGGGCTAGGGAGACTAGATCAGTGGGCTCCATCTACTCAGTTATGGGAGAGGCCTGATTAATGTCGGGATTTCTAGGGATGACCAGTTGAGGGAAGTGTGCCCACGTTCCTAGAAATGACACCTCACCCAGGAGCTGTAAGCCCAGTAAGTTCATTTGTTCCCCATAGCTAACTTCAACAGAACTTGGCCTCCATTGGTCATTGGCATCTTGGAAAAGGGGCAGATGTTGCTTTATGCCTACCCCAAGGAAGGGATTTTAGCAACAATATCAATCGTTATGTATTATGCAGATATATGTAGTAGACATGTATGTGTGCAAATATGAGCCCAGGTGCTTGTGCATGTACGTGTATGTTAGTGTGAAGGGGAAAGGTCAAGTCAGGTGCCTTCCTCAATCACTCTCTACCTTGCCTTTTGAGACAGGGTCTCTCATTAGATTCAGTGCTCACTAATTGTCAGATGAACTAGGCTGTGTCTAGTAAGCTGTTTCTCTCAATCCCCTTCATACTTCCCAACCCTGTGCTAGTGTTATAGACATGCAAAAACATGCTAAGCTCTTTTACATGGGTCCTGGGGATCCAATCTCATGTCCTCATGCTTGCCAAATGAGCCATCTCTGTAGCCCCAGTACATTTATTACTGACAGCAACCAGCACATTCTCTAGGTCCATCATTCAAAGTGTCTCTAGGACCTCACACTACAACATCTATGATGCTTAGTTTCATGCCTTGTAAACATGGCTAGGAGACTTTTCTCTTCTGTGAGGCTCATACCAAACCAACCATTTTCTGGGTTTGGTAAAAATGAAAAAACTTGCAAGTCATGGATGCAGGTTCCAACAGCCAAGAAGAAAGAATGACTCTGCTGCTTTGCTGTCTTTCTTTATTTTTGTTTTTGTTTTTGTTTTTTTGTTTTTGTATTTTGAGACAGGGTTTCTCTGTGTAGCCTTGGCTGTCCTGGAACTCACTCAGGTTGGCCTCGAATTCAGCCTGTCTCTGCCTCCCAAGTGCTGGAATTAAAGGTGTGTGCCAACACTGCCCAGCTGATTCTGATGCTTCTCAACCTTTTCAATGTGACTATATACAGAAAAAAAATAGCCCATATTATTCTGATTCCTGTGTCCTTCATTCATCAGATGCTTTCTTTGGAAGCTGACATCCAAGAAGGCTTTGAGCATTTTATAAGTCTTTCATATCTTTTCCTGCTTTGAAATCAGAAACTCCTATTTTTTTTCCTAATAGTATACTAAATTTGAACCTCAAAAGACATTAGGTCAGTCTGCTACTTAAAAGTCCTCAAAGTGCAAGTGGGTTCTAACCTAAGAGGAAAAAAAGTGTTTTCTTCTCTTAAATATATTTCCGATGCTTTATAACATGCATGGCAAAGCCAAAGGGGCATTATTTAAAAGGAAGACATCGCTTTTAAGATGTTATCTGCATACTGTTAGGGAAAGAAAGCTTGGTGGTTTGGGGCTCTAGAAAGTAAAGGTTAAAATGTGATTTATTCAAGTGTTCCATAAATAAACAGCCATACAGTCTGGAGCAGCTCATATGATATCTGAGCTCAGCTATGAGTTCACTAGAGATGGAAATTCTGGACAAGAATTCTTCCATGGACTTCCCTCCATTTAATAGCTTCTACACACACACACACACACACACACACACACACAAAGTAACAAAAAAGATGAGGGGATGGGGAGATGGCTCAGTGGCTCAAGCATAAGGACCTGTTTGGCTCCCCCAGGATTAGAGGCCAGTAGGCCCCTACAGCTCACTGGACAGCCTTTCTAGGCAAATCCATGAGCTCCAGGTACAGTGAGAAACTGTCTCAAAAGTTAGGTGGAGAGCAATCAAGAAAGGCACCTGACATGGACCCATGACTCCCACGTGCATACATACATACTCAAGTATACATACACCACAGCAGACATTACACAGCCATAAGACTAAAAATAAGTACCACACGTAAAACAAGCACAGGAAAGAAAGAGCTATTAAGCCTTTTCCAGTTTTAAGGTGAAAGCTGAGGAGAAAAGCTGGGCAGTCGTCGTCTTCTGAGCCTTCTGGATAGCTAAGGAAGCCTCCAGTTCAAAGCCACCAACTTTCGCTTCTTCTGTCCTTAACTGTTCTCCTGATTTTCAAAGAACGAAATCACAGACACTGTGATCATCTTTCATCATCACAAAAGATACATTAAATATAAGAGAACCTTTCCATTACTTCATTTCATTTTAAACACGAGAGCAGAAAAATCAACCCATAGAAGTGATCCAAGGACAGGAAGTAAGAGAGCAGCTTCCTGAAACCCTGGCCTACAATCTTTGTAATCAGCCAGGGATGCCACCCACTGCATCTGGGTGTGCACCATAGCCCATTATGCTAATGCTGATTGAGCTGGATGAATAGCAAATCTGCCATATTGTGGCTGGGCAGCAAGTGGGCATAATACTCCCGCATTTGGGACATGCCACGGGGTACTTCTTTCTGTCCAGACACAACATAGACAACAGGCAGCGATGTCACTACAGAACAGTGGAGTTGCCTCGAACTCTGCCAAGGGACACATTATCATACAGTTTAACAAATGCCACCTGGCATGCAAGAAAACACAGAAGTGCTGCTCTACCTAGTACAGACACGCATGCCTTCTGCAGGTGACCACCCAGCACTGCCCTCTGTAGCTTGAGTCGGCCTCACTGCTCACAGATGGAGACAAGGAAGAATGTAGCACACCCAAGCTGCTCAGTGGGTGCTGGGTGAAAAAAAATCAAGGAACTAATAAATGCCCAGACTCAGGCACCATCCAGTCTCACCCGGATCTATAGGATCTGTAGAATGAACACAGCATCTGATATGCCAGGGATCATGGTGCTCAAGGAAAGCCAAGAAATCCTGAGCTCTACATAGCACTGCCAGACTTCAGCACTTGCATTATGCCTCCCTGTGTGACCTGGGGCAGATTCCTTTTTCTCTCAGTGCCTTAAATTGCCTCATCTGTGAAATTGTGATTAAAAAACAAACCTACCCAGCTGAGATGTTCTTGTGATCAAATGGAAAAATCCACACGGAAGTCTTAGAACCATGGCTGCCTGGCAAGCAGTGAGCTCTCAATAAGTGGAAGCTACTTTCGTCAACTGTTTTTTACTACTCTTAGTTGGCAAGAGAGACACTAACTTACAGGATGTCACATAATGCCATGGGTAAGCATAACTTTTATCAGTAACTAAAACTGGCGACGACCTTCACAGGTATGAAAATGAATGAATGCAAACAGACTCCAGAGTCAAATAAGCAAAGCCCTACAATGTCAAGTGCAGAGCACGGACTGTATCTGTTAGAACCTCAGTAGACAGTAGACAGTTCCCACAGATGTACACGCACACCGC
>NW_022196915.1:16077445-16114273 GCF_008632895.1 Mastomys coucha
CACACACACACACACACACACACACACACACACACACATATACACACACATATAACAAAACTTCTTAAAGGCATAACTATATTAGAGTAATGACCTGGAAGGAAGGGTGGTAGGCCAACAGAACTTTGGATTTCTTCGCAATGTTTTAATTATGAAGCAAGTGGATTACTGAATTGTTTAAATTATAATTAAAATTCAAAGTGAATCTTTACAATGTCTACTGGAAATCAAAGAAAAGATGAAATATAAAAACCGGGATGGAGAGGTGGCTCAGCAAATAATAGTGTTTGATGCACAACTCTAATAGCCAAAGGAAAAGCCACTCTTGGCCTTTTCTGCATCTATAATCCCAGCCCTGTGGGGAGAAAAGACAGGAGGATCATTGGGCTTGCTGGCTACCAGCCAAGCTCCAGGTTCAGCGAGAGACCCTGTCTCAAATGAGTAAGGTGAGTGTGATCAAGGAGGATGCCCCATGTCCTCTCTGGCTTTCATGTGCACACAGGGTGCTTATCCCCTCCCCCCAAACCCTCATACACACATGTGCATATACCACACACACAGCAAAACTATCAATGCTTTCAGTACTTGTGGGAGGGGTTACTGACCTTAGCAGAGCTGAAGCAGGGAGCTATAGCTGCATATGGTCCTCACCTTTTGAAGTCTCTACATTGTGCAACAGCCACATGTACTAAGTAGAAAGCCCGCCTTTAACAGTGAATTTGGAGCTTTTCCTGGGCCAGCCATAAATATGATGTTCTCTCCTAATGTCAGACATCGGCAGCAAGCCACTGCGGCCGCGGCCATCAAGCAAACCATGCTGTGCAGAATGGTGTGCTGCTAAGAGGGTATGTCCCACAGGCTAGGTACAGCAAACAAACCCCACCTGCATTTTTCAACACACAATGGCGTGGCATCGGGACACAGCCCAACACAAGTCAAAAGCATCGACAATTGCTCAGTGGTTTTTCTTGGCTGGACTAGAGCTCTGCTGGTAGAAACCTGCCTGCCTTTCCCTTCTCTGGTGTTCCTATCTCTATCACCCTGCTCATCACAGTGTGCACTCAACTGATGCCTATAAACCGAATGGGTGGTTGTTTTAGTCTAAAATCCATTAAGGAATTTGATAAAGATTCTCCTTCTTTCTCTCATTATCTCTTTTGCAATCCAGAATGCCTTTAACTTTCAACCTTGAAGGGAAGACTCTTGCTAGCCAGGGTTTTAACCAGGGTTCTCCTGTTACAGATATGTGTAATGCAGAGGAGATGATGCTTGCCTTGTCTGTGATGGGGCCATTTCTCACACACTCCCAACTGTCTCCATTTTAGGTGCCTGTCTGTAAGTAGAGTTTCTTTTGCTATGACACCCCACCTCATACCATGACCTTGAAGTCACAATGGCTGCCCTCTTCTCATCACATCCTGAGCCTATAAGCTGATATGCGATGTGCTCTACCAAGTCTTGCAGCCAAAGCAAACACGTCAGCAAAATCTATCCATCGTTGCTATAGATTTATGTCGGTCCAGCAATTATGCATCCTGTCATGGGCTCTGGGAACACACTAAAGTGAAATATGGAAGGGTTCCTTAGAGAGCAGTAGCAAAACATTGAAATTCATGCTCTCTCCCCCAGACCCCCAGATGCACTTGCTTCCACAAATGCCTCTCCCCAAGATAGCCAGAGGGGCTTCGTAGAGCTGCGACAAGAGCCACCTTAGCAAGTACTATGGAGGGACTTGTACAGTGTGTATGGAGGATGATCCAGGATGTCAATAAATACAAAGTACATTTGTACAAGTTAGGTTAAAGTATCAAACTCCCCCTTCTCACATCTCATATGGAGCCAGAGCATTGCTGACACAAACTTTCTCCACTTGGCTGCCTGTATAAATAGGAACCAGCCTTTACACCTCGTCATCCTCTGTAGAAGAATACCTGAAGGAGGCATTATAATGTCCTCCCATTCATGACAAAGCACCTCCTCCTCCATGGTTCTCCTGATGGGCACTGGGGCCTTGGACACCCACTACACATGCAGCCCTCATAGGCTGGGAATATGTGACCATAAAGAGAGCAGCAGTGGGATCAAGAGTCAAGCCTAGCAGAGGAAGAAGATAAGATAGGCATACACATGTGCAAATTCAGCTAGACCTTGTGGTACAAGTAACAAGAAAGAATCTAGATGCCCCTGAATGAGACTCCATTCCAGACACAAAGAAATCCGGGCTTAAGTGTTGTTGGTAACACACACACATAATTAAAGAATCAAGGTCTACTTAAGTTTGAGTGTCCCATTCCACCTCTCATTCCTCACCTAAGAGAGATGCTGAGATCAGATGCTGAGATGACTTGGGGGAGGTCCCTGTAAAGAAGAAGGAGTAGGCCATGTAGCCTTTTGTCCTTAGAAACACTTATTGAGATTTACCACATGCCAGGACTGTCGCAGATACAACAGGGAATAAAACAGGCCACACTGCCACTTTCCTGATGCTTATAATCTACAAGGGCACAGCAGGGCACACAGCAGGCAATGAGTTCCAATTTCAGGTAATTGTATAGAAATAAAACAAGGGCACATGATACCGTGTTGCAGAGCAGAGGACTGACTGGGATGGCAAAGCTGGGACTAGCTCTCTGAGGCAATGACCTGAGCAGCGGCTTTAGTGATGAGCAAGGTGTGTGATGAAGTAAAACACTAACACAGAACGTAGAAGCGGTGCGACAGAATGGTCCCGAGGAGAGGTGTGGCATGTTCAATAAAGATGAGAACCCACATGGCTGCTGCCTTGCTAGACACCAATGAGAAAGAGAGGATGTATGGACCCCAAGATACATCCCAAAGGCCACATTGAATGAGAGAGGGATTTGAGGCATTCCATCTAGGAGTCTACTCCCCAACCCACCCAAAAGAGAAAGAGATCAAAGAGAGGGGTTTCCAGGAGTCACGCTGCTGCACTGAACAAGAAACAGAGAGTCTGTTTACAAAGCGGACAGGTTTGTCATATCCTTCTCTGGGAAACAAATGACTGGGTGAAAGAGCTGACTCCACATTACTGTACACCACACACCACTGGGTTCCACTCTTAGAAATCACAAAGCTGAAGATTCCACATTTCCAAGAAGGAGGACAAGGAAACGTGGTTAATCAAGACGTCTCTACCCATACATTACTGAGAGTAGCGGAGCAGCTGGTCCCTCAACACTTCTGAAAATCCCTGAGCAGCGCAAAAGCACAGTGGTTGGGATGGATGCTCAGCTCTGCCTCAGCAGCTGTGCATTTCTGAGAAGTCCCGATTCTGCATTTACGCAAATGCACTTGGCAGGCTTCTGTCTTCCCCGAATGCACTTTTAATTTTGTATGTTTCCTTTACATAAAGCCTTTGTGATGTATATTTATGATGCTGTCATCGTAAAAGTTACTTAAGGGAACTCATTTGGTCATACAGATGCATGCCACGGCCCCCGAGTTCAGAGGCTAGGGAGCTGGATCCCAACTCAGTCCTTCACCTTAGAAGGAGCTCTCGTCCACTACAGTCCATGATAAAATTTCCCATTTCCCCAGTGCACCAGATAGCAGCCATGAAGTCTCACTAATGTGGCTTCATTAAGGGGAAGATGCTTCCAGTTTTTCTTTTTTTGTTTTCTTGTTTAGACAGATACTTCAAAGAACCAGGATCTCCCAGCTGTGGACTAGATCTGAACCTGCTCTGATAGCGTCTCTCACCTCATCCCAGGTCTCTGTTCTGATTTCCAGACATAAGCAAGCTATTCCAGGGGCCAGGTAAATGCATGGCACTGTGTTACCCTGATAGCAAGTGAACTTTTCTCTCCAGCTCCTGAAGGGAAGGCTCTGGTTGGCCTAAAATGAGCTACAACTAACCCATTGGGACACAACTCTGTGTCCATGAGGAGGTGAGACCTTGAATGGCCAAGACTGGACTCTAGTCAGGATGCTCTATGACACAGCTCAGATGGCCCCAGCGTCAAACACAAGGAAAGGAAGAGACTCAAAGAACTCATATTATGGAAATAGGAAAGCATGGTGATCAGGTTACTGTTACTGTTGAGCTATCGTCTGCCACAGACATGTGGATTAGTGAAGTTCCACATTGTATCTAATTATATCGGAACGATGTAGAATCTGCCATCCCAGCCAATGTCATTCAGAGTTTCCCAACTCTCCTGATCTTGTGATTGCAGGTTATTCATTATTAATCACTTCTGATCCCTCCAGGTGTTACGGAAGTGTTCAGTCAATACTTTCAAACACTTACATGACTGAATGAAAAGGGGGTCCCTTACCTCTAGAAGCATCCTCAGCATTCTCAGCTGAACAGTTTATCCCAGCTCCTGCCCAGCTCTGAATGCAGATAGCATGGAAGTACCTCCACCCACAGTGTAAATGAAAAACTCAGCTGCTTAAACATCTCAAATACCAATGGGTGTTCAATGTTTCAGGCAGCCTCAGCTCCATGAGCTGCACTGGAGTCAAACCTAGTTTTCTAGGGTCCTTTCTGTTGCCGTATAAAACACTCTGACAAAAAGTAACGTTCAGAACCAAAGGTTTTTTTTTTTTTAAGTCTTTTACTTCCAGGTTATATAATCTGTTATTGAGGGTCATCAAGGCAGAAACTCAGAGGCAGAAATCATAGAGGAACACTGCTTCTTGGACTTATCTAGTTGTCTTATACAGCCCAGGACAACCTGGTAAGGAATAGCACCTTCCTCAATGGGCTTTTCCATCAATTGATAATTGACTAAAGCCACAAACATAACCACAGGCCAACCTGATGTAGGCAATTACTCAGTTGAGGCTTCTTCTCTTAGCTGATTCTAGGCTGTGTTAAGATAACAATTAAGGCTAACCCAGATACCTATCTTATTATTTTCTTGACCTTTAATTTCTAATATCAAAGTTGCTGTTCCATTCCATTCTCAATACTATCTGACATTATCTTTTATATTTGGGTATACAATTGCTGTCTGTCTTCCCAAGCTTCGCACGTGAATGCAAACTTCAAGATCTAGCATCTTATGGGCTTGGGTTACCATGGGGTTGAAGCCATGATTAAACAGAGCAAGTACTCAGTAATTGCCTACAGAAGTCCTCTTTCCATAATCAATTCTTATAGCATCTGTGGTAGCTCATTTTTATCATCGACTTGATTAGACTAAGAAAGACGTAGAAGATTAGAAAAGTATACTCTTTTGGGGGTGGGGGCCGGGGGAGTATCTGGTGGAACTTCCAAAGACTGTTATATGTCAAGAGCTCTGACCTAATGAATATATTATGCACTTGATGGATCTGTACTACGATGGCATTAATGGGGAATGGTGGATGGCAGAAAGTGGGGTCAAGTTGGAGGATGTAGGTCACTAAGGATGTATCTGTGAGGGCTATAATTTGTCATAGCCTCTTCCTGTGTTCCCTCTTGTTTCCTGCCTCCTCTCTGCCAAAAAGTGCCTCCACCACAAACTCCAGAGGCCATGCTGTTCTGCCTAGGCATATGGGGCCAAGCAATCATGACTGAACGCTGTAAAACCATGAACTAAGTTAATTCACCCCCTTTAAGTTGTTTATTCTGTAACAATGACACAAAGTTAAACAGGATTCAATTAAATGCACTATCATACCTAAAAGAGCCCCTGTGATGACTTCCTAACCTTTTCCTCATCTGTAATAGGTTTTCTGTCTAACCTGGACTTCAGAAAGCCCTTGAGGGACTTATCGAAGCCCTTGAGGAACTTCAGGAAGCCCTTAAGAACATGAAGGTCACAATGCCCTGATGACCTTCTGTCTTTACAACCTTTGAACTTCCTGCCCCAGCTATGATCTTATATAATTAACTTCCCAGAAGAAATACTTGAGAGCACCTCTCCTACTTCTTGACATTCTATAGCACAATGCACAGGCAAGCAACTGTTGGGACTACCACCACACTACAAGTTTCTTAGCTTTCTTTCCTGATTTTATCCATGGCTTCACTAAGAGTGTCTCCACTGACAGAGTGCTACTGTTTAGAGGACCCTTAAAAAGATGATCTTAGGTTTTAATTAACTCATGATAGCTAGAAAAGAGCTTGACGGCTATTGTGGCTTGCTGGTTTTTCTTTTATATCCATGGAAACAGTTTTGAGGCCTTCTTGCTTTCATTTCTCCAACAACTCTCCTTTAGTTATATAGACATATACGATGTATCTATGTAAAACCTAGGAATCAATAATTATAGAAAGTTTATAATATTTGTCTTTCTGTGATTGCCTTAATTTGTGTAATTTAATTATCTCCTAGTTCATTTGTTTTCCTGGAAATAATATAATTTAGGTTCCTGATTATGCCTTTAAAAAATCCATTTTGTGTATATACTTGTTGGCTTTTGTCAACTTAGCACAAGCCTAGACATATCTGGGAAGATATTTCAATTGAGAAAATATCTCTATCAGATAGACCTGTAGGCAAGACACTGGGCATTTTCTTGATTGACTGATTGATTGACTGACTGTCTGACTGACGGACTGATTGATATAGGAAGGCTCAGTCCACTGTAGGTGATGCCACCCCAGGGCTGATTATCCTGGGTTATATAAGAAATCAGGCTGAGCTAACCATGGAGAAAAAGCCAGTAATAAGCATTCACCATGGTCTTGACTTCAGTTTCTGCCTCAGGTCCCCTCCATAATGTGCTATAAGCTGCAAGAGGAAATAAATCCTTTCCTCTCCAGAGAGCTTTTGGTCATGGTGTATTACCATAAAACTAGAAAGAAAACTAAAACAGTATATACACATTTTCTTTATCTATTCTTGTGTTGGTGAACACCTAAGCTTCTATTATAATATGATTATTGTGGCCAATGGAGCAATAGATGCTGATGTGCAAATATCTCTGTGATGTGTTGATCCTTTAACATCCATGAGTGTTATACATAGAATATACAGTGCATCAATTGTTTGAGTAATGTCCATATTGATTTCTATAAGGGCTGGACATGTTAACATTCCCACCATCAGTGGATACTGGTTAACTTTTGTCCACATCCTCACAATGTTATTTACTTCATTAGTGACTGTCCTTTGACTGAGATGAGATGTTTTCACAATGCAGTTGTAATTTCCACTTCTCTAGCAGGCAGTGGGATTGAACATCCTTGCATTTATTTATTGGCCATTTGTACATCATCTTTTGAGAACCCCATTCATTTCATCATTATTGATTAGGTTATTTGAGTTCCTGTTGCTTAGATTTTTTAGTTCTTGGTATAACCTACAAATTATTTCTCTATGGGATATATAGCTGGCAGAGACTTTCTACTGTTCTGTGGGCTACCTCTGTATCCAATAATTGTCTCTCCTGCTGTGTATTTTATTTTTAATTTCACAAGACACCCCTTGTCAATTGCTTGCACTATTTCTTAAGCAATCAGAGTCAGGAAGTCTTTGCGTATATTTGTATCTTGAGATGTTTTATGTTTCTTCTACTCTTTCCTTTAATGATTTCAGAGGTCTGGGTCTTTATATTGAGGCCTTCAATACATTTGGGTTTGATTCTTGTGCAGAATGAGACATGATTCTCTATTTCCATTCTCCTGCTTGTGGATATCCAGTTTTTGAGCACCATTTGCTAAAGAGGCTGTCTGCTTTCCACTGTGTATTATTGGCATCTTTGTCAAAAAGTGGGTGGCTGTAGCTGGTTTTATCTGGGTTTTCCATCCTGTATCAATGATCTACATATCTGCTTTAGTGCCAATATTCCATGCTGTCTTTGTTGCCATGGATAGCTCTGTATTAAGGTATGATCACACCTTCCAGATTATTCTTTTTATTAAAGATTGCTTTGGCTATCCAGGGCCTTTATAGCTTTTGTGTGGTTTTAATATTTTTTTCTTTTTCTTGGAAGAACAACATTGAAAATTGTGATGAGGATTTCACTAAACATATAAATTACTGTTGGTAGTGCAGTCATTTTTACAATATTAATTCGTCTGATCCATGAACATGGGATGCCATTCCATCTTTTAGTATCTTCCAGTTCTTTCTTTAATCTTTTCATTGTAGAGGGTTTTTATTTTCTCGATTAGGTTTTCTTTCTCTTTTTGCAATTGCAATCAGTAATGTTTTCCAGATTTTTTTCTCAGCATGTTTACTATTTGTATATATAAATTCTTCTGACTTTTGCATATTAATTTCGTATCCTGCCACTTTGGTGGAAGTCCTAATCAAATCTAAGAGTTTTCTCATGGAGCCATTAAGGTTTTTTATGTATAGAATCATGTTATCAGCAACTAAGAATACTTTGACTTTTCTTCCTAATTATATTCTGTTTATTTCCTTCACTTGTACTATTCTAGCTAAGCCTCAATGATTAAGAGTGGAAAGAGTAGAGAATGCAGTAGTTTGAATGAGAATGGGACCCATAGGCTTATCTATTTGGATACTTTTTCCCTATGGCTGTAACTATTTGGGAAGGAATAGGTATGAGCTTTGTGGAGGAAGTGTGTCACTAGAGGTGGGCTTTGAGATTTCAAAAGACTGAGGTCTTCCCAATGTAGCTCTCTGTCTCCTACTGGTAGGTCAAGAGATGAGCTCTCAGCTACTGCTCCAGCACCACCCCTACCTGCCTGCTGCCTTAGTCCCCATCATGATGGTCATGGACTCTAATCCTCTAAAACCATAGCCCCAAATAAACTCTTCTATAAACTGTGTTGGCTATGATGTCTCATCACAGCAATAGAAAAGTCATACCACCTTTATCTTGTTCCTAGCTTTAGTGAAAATGTTTTTTAAGCTTTATTTTGTTATTTTTAAATTATATTTATAGGTGTGTTTCTGTTGTTTCTGATTGTGGTAAGGATATATCCTTATCAGTCAAGTATCTGAGGAAGGCAGAAATTCTGAATGCCCCTGAAGTTAGAGTTATATGTGGGTTCTGGGAATCAACTCCAGTCCTCTGGAAAAGTGGTATGCACTCTTAACAAATAAGCAATCTTTCCAGCCCTTCACAAAAATGCTTTGAATTTGTACTTATTTAATTGACTAAGTTTACTATACCAAGCCTTATGTTGAGAAAAGTGCATTACATTTCTATTTCATCCAGGGATTTTTATCATAAGGACATGTCAAATTTTTGCCAAAGGCCTTTATTGTATCTATTGAGATGGTATGATTTTGCCCATCAGTTCACCTAAGTGATGTATTACACTTACTGATTTGCATTTGTTGAACCACTCATGAATTGCTGAAATGAAGCCAACTTGATCATGGTAGATAACCTTTTTGATAGGTTCTTGAATTCTGTTTGCAGATAATTCACTGAGATTTGTTTTATATAACATACAAATAAAAATACATATGCTTATTATTTATAAATTTTGCTTGTGCGTCTCTATCTAGTTTTGGTGTAGGAGTAAAAATGATTTCAAGGGAGAGTATACTAGCATACTAGCAAAACTTTCTTCTTGATTGAAATCCTTGAGAAGCATTTGGTGGTTTTCGTTTAAAGGTCACATGGGATCCATCAATGAATATATCTGTACCTATTTTAAAAACTACTATTTTATTTATTTACATTATTTATCTATTTTATTTTTATTTTTAGCTTGGAGATTGTTCTTACCATTCCCTCTACTTTATACCTTGCTATAGAGCTATTTAAATTATTAAATCTCAATTTTGTTCACCTTTGGTGGGCCACATGTGTCTAGAATCTCATTTGGTTCTTAAAGATTTTCCAATTTAGTAGAATGTAAGTTTTTAAGGTATGCCTTCATGATTTTATTAATTTTATTGTGTATCCTGCAGTTTTTGGGTAGAATATTCTGCCATTATGTCTGCTCATTTTATCTGTGACATCACTTAACTCAGATCCTCATCTTTGTGTTTTATTGGGATGCCTTGTCTATTGTGGGAATGGAGTACTGAAGTCACAGACTATGGATGTGTCATGATTAATCTGTGTCTTTACATCCCGTGGTACTTGTTTTATGAAATCACAACCTCCCTTCTTTTATGAATACACTCTAAGAAAGAAGTCTGCATCAACTGCAATCAAGCTTTTTATAAGGCAACTATTCTTTCTGCCATGACAAGACTTGATCAAAACCAACAACAGCAGAAACTGCAGCTGAACAATATTGCTGACACCTAAACGAGCAGGGGGTAAATAGCTAGTGGGGGAACAATACATCCATAAACATTGCAGAGGCAAAGCTCCCCAGCTTCTGTGCTACATGCAGCAACCAATTACTCTCTCAAAAGAAGAATGCAGGTCTTACATGGAGTGGAACAATTAATTTCACGCTTGTCATCCTGGCCTCAATAGTAAGTTGATTTGAATCAGATATTCGTGGTACATTACAGTTTGCAGGGGACAGTTCGGGTGCCTCCTAAGCTGAGGGGCTGCCGTGATGGCTACCATTGTAAAACAATCCATCAATAAGAGTAATTATGGTATTGATCAAAGCGGTTGGCTGCTTCAGATTGGAATCAATTCTCAGGAGTTGCTGGGAACAGAAATGTCTAATGGACTATTCCATCACTAGTCACTGCAGCAAGTGAAACAGCTAATATTCTGGAAAGTTCTTAATAATTACTCATTGGATCTGCATTTCTGCTTCAGTAGTCATAACTAGACCCTGCTTACTCTAGCCTGAAAGTCAGTCCAAGAGAATGAGGAAAGGGGCAGACACAAATCAATAAAGTGCCAGAATGAGCCTCCCAGAATGGAATGGATAACATGGAAAACTGCAAAATTCCCTCAATAATTTTATGTTAATATGAGAAGCTTTTTAACTTTTTCCAACATAGAGAAACAAGGACTGGGATGAAAACAGCATATTTTGTAGAGGCTGCTCTTAATAATAGTTCCTGATAGGAAAAAAAAATGTTTTCAATGTTGACTATCAAAAGTGAGCACAGTGCCATCAAGGAGAACGTGTGTGTGTGCTGCTTTATGATTGTTGTTAGAGAACGTGTGTGTGTGTGTTGCTTTATGATTGTTGTTAGAGAACGTGTGCGTGTGCTGCTTTATGATTGTTGTTAGAGAACGTGTGTGTGTTGCTGCTTTATGATTGTTGTTAGAGAACGTGTGTGTGTGTGTGTTACTTTATGATTGTTGTTAGAGAACGTGTGTGTGTTGCTTTATGATTGTTGTTAGAGAACGTGTGTGTGTGCTGCTTTATGATTGTTGTTAGAGAACGTGTGTGTTGCTTTACGATTGTTGTTAGAGAACATGTGTGTTGCTTTACGATTGTTGTTAGAGAACGTGTGTGTGTGCTGCTTTATGATTGTTGTTAGAGAACGTGTGTGTGTGTTGCTTTATGATTGTTGTTAGAGAACATGTGTGTGTGTTGCTTTATGGTTGTTGTTAGAGAACGTGTGTGTGTGTTGCTTTATGATTGTTGTTAGAGAACATGTGTGTGTGCTGTTTTATGATTGTTGTTAGAGAAAGTGTGTGTGTTGCTTTATGATTGTTGTTAGAGAAAGTGTGTGTTGCTTTATGATTGTTGTTAGAGAAAGTGTGTGTGTGTTGCTTTATGATTGTTGCTTCCCACATTCTAGCTCATGCAGAGAGCTCTGAGCTCTCTGAGAAATAAGTATTTCCTTGACTTCAATGTCTACTGATATATATTTAAGCTTTACCATATCCAGTAAAGCTGCCATAGGACACAGGAAGATCCCAGAAGCTACCCCAATGCTCAGTAGATGTCCTTCTCCTCAAGTTCAAGAAAGGGTAGCTTTGGTCTTCTGGTTGTAACAATAATTGACTTAACATTTTCAACAAGACTTCCCTGGTGATACAATTTTGGGTCCCCTGGAGGAGATGTTGGCAACCTCAAATCTGAAGGTCTTTCATTTCTAAGACTACATCTGTTGACCCTTGTTTCAGGATGTAGTCTGATGATAAGTCTTCGCAAAGCCTCATCTTTGTTTTTAAATTTGACAATGACATTCTATAACCAACTTCATCTTTTTATCAACATTCCATAGCCCATTAAACCTGTGACATTTAACCAGTCTGTAAACTCTATGTACCAGATATCCATTTGTATCCTCGTATATGAATGCAAAATAAGTAATTCTTAGGGAAATGTGTTTAGAAAAGTCTTTACTGAGATTCACAAGGGATGACTTGAGAGATAGGCATAATACCTGGCTCTAGTGAGGAAGAGCTTGTGAGTAGAGTGTACAGCCTGAGGTATAGGACACAAACCTGGGAGCAACCAGCTTGAAAAGACTAGGGAAGAGCTTGCTAGAACAGCCTGGGAAGGGACTAGAATACAGGGTTCCAAGGACTGTACTTCATTATAGGCAACGAAAGAGTGGTTTGGGGCTTCCAAGCAAAAGAGGCAGCAGACAGAAACACTACCTTAGGAAAGGTGGCCCTGGAATTGTTATAAACAATGGTCTAGCCAGAAGGGGCCTGTGATCACTGATGAGAAGTGGTACTAAAAGGGCAGATATTTCAATGTGAATTTCCCATAACTGGTGTATCATTTCAAGTTGCAAGATAATTAATACTCATGTGGCCTTCTGCCAATGTGTGTTCTGATGCTACATTTTGTTCAGTAATTTGTGAACTTGAAGAGTGGCCACAGCATTAGGAGGGACCTACAGGACCCTTAGCTGCCCTTCCTTTACATAGCAAAGCTCTGCCAGATGGCCAAGCGAAGGCCATGCTTGGTTTGGAAAATTTCAAGATGACAACAATATATTTATGTAAAGGCTTAGTGGGTTTTAATGCCCGAATAACTCAACTCTCTTCAACTCTATAAACTTTACCACTAAATCAAACATGACTCTATGTTTAAAGGGGAGAATCTGGGCCAAGACAGTTTTTGACACAAGAGGAAAATGTGTGCAATAGACTGCTAATGGCCATTGCATGTGTGAAAGCTTTAGGTGCCTCTCTTCTCTCTACAATCAAATATTCATCTCACTGATGGTGATACTAGGGAGGCTGTCCATGCTCAACTGAGACTATTCTGGTGCCTTGACCTGCATTTGACAATGCCTTTGATCTGGGGCTGGAGGACAGGAAGATGTCCTATTAATGTTCTTCACAAAGATCCCAATGATAAACATTCCAGGCAACAGATAGGGTTGCCTTTACAGTAGAAGTTGTACCAACACACACAAGCTGCTGTGAACACCATTTCCCCATATCTTCTTGTTCATTTCTATCATTCCTGACAAGGAAGATTTCTGATGAAGATACCACAAAGAACTTACTTTACCTCAAATATGCTTACAGTAATAGCAACAGCAATGTAATACAGTAAGTTGCTCTAGCATGACACATGCTATATGTCATTTTCAGTATTTAGTGATGAATCGTTACAACTTCATATGCAACATCCTATTATCAACCTCAGTTTGATATAGTTAACCAAAGCTCAGAAGGACACATTTGAACAAGGCCCTAACTTTGCAGATCAGTACATCCAGACCATGCATAAAAATCACAGCGAGGGAAGGTTCTAGAAATTGTCACTTGATGGCTACATCACTGCAGTCCTATAGAATTTTTTCATTGTTCCAGTGAAATAATAATAGTCCACTGGGATCTGGGTCCACACTGATACCTGGGTCATTTCCCCCAAGAAGGGAAAATAGAAGGGGGTAGGAGTGGCAAGAAATTATGAAATGATAAACTCTCTGGAAAAACAAAATGACCTCCAGGGAGCATGTATTCCATGCACCATGAAAGAGATTCTTCCTTAGGGGAGTGCCTCTCATATAGTCTAAGGAAATGAGAAAATCTCTATTTCTGGGACCCAACCCAGTGGCTCAATAAAATGTTACTACATGGAACCAGGCTATAAGCAGGATTGTTATGTGATTTTATGGTGACTCCCTAGATTAGGAAATTTAGTCTTTCATCTTTACTCAGCCCCTATCTAATCTAATTTTGCTGCCTCCAAATACAGCTAGGACATACATTCCCACAAACTCCCTGCAAATTAAAACATACATAACGGGGGGAAAAAACCCAGCCACAACCTCTTGCTCTCCAAAGAATTACCACCCTAAGGCTCATTGAGCCGAGCAAACAAACATTAGGAACAAGGTGCTATTACCATCCTTCAGTATGAGGATGCATGGGTGACAACGTCTGAATGAGCTAGGCAAACTCGGGGTGAGTTTGAACTTTTAAGTATTACAGGACATATCCCAGAGCCCTGTGTTAACAAAAATGGGCACAGAACACTTCAGTGAGAATACAGATCAAATCCTGGTTTTAAAAGACTAGAAAGTTTCTGCAAGTACGGATGAGGCCATGAAAGGATGGAGTCCAGAGCAAGATTCATGAAAGGGGAAGGTGTCTAGATTTCCTGAGAACCAACTCCCTTTGTGTTCTTCAAGCCCTGTTAGCACCATACTTCTCTGCTTTAATATCCATCCCATGCTACCTTCAGTCAACAGCAAGCTCAAAGTTGAAAGGTGCAAAGAAAGCACACTATGGCTATAAACTGATGCTCAGATGAGCTGGGGTGGGAGGAGTAAAGATCACACAGGCAGAGAGCTGAAACATGAACTAGCTGATGACATGATTGACGACATGAGGCACATATGACCTCCAGTGTCTATCACGTCACTGTGAAGAGCAGAAGTATAAAGAGCAGGTTGGATGGCCCCCGGAATATGAGATCTTCTCAAATAAGCTGGTGCAAATTAAGGCTCAAGAAACTCAGCTTAAACCTGAGCTGAGGGGATGAGGAGATGGCTGTATGAACAAGCATGAACACACGGATCAGAACCCTAAAACCCACACAAACACTATAGGTGTGGTGGTGCGTGCTTGTAACTCCAGTTCAGGTGAAGCAGAGACAGCTTCCTAGTGCTCACTGGCAAGCCAGCCTAGTCTTCTCGTTGAGCTCTAAGTCCCTGTGTCCATAAGCAAACAAATAAACAGAAAACAAATAAGAAACCCAACAACAACAACAAAAGGAATGACACCCACTCCAGTCCCCAACAAATGCCCACACGTGTGCATAGGCACCAACCAACACATATACAAACATGTAGGTGCAAGTACCCACACCCAAACAAACCAACAAAATCTAAACTTAATCTTCCTGCAATGCTTTCATCAGACCACCATACAAGAAAACAAAGATTCTCCCTTTAAGGATCTATTAGCCCTTTTTAAAAAAAAAAAAAAAAAAGGATAAATAGAATGGGTAGGGGATGGAAGAGGAGAACAGTAGAATCCTGGTACTTTACACAATAGTATCCCCAAAGCCCAATTAAGGAGAATTTCTAAAGAGATTACCATATGAATAAAAAATTACATAAATGCATAAACAGGAGAACAGGCCATCTTCAACAGGGGGGCTGGGACAGTAAAACACCAGGCAGCCTATAACACAGCAGGTCTTTGAGTGTCTCACCACAGATCTGTCCTACAATGCCATCATTTTATGATTATATCATTTTGAGATTTCACTAAGCAGTCCCTTGAAAGCAGGTCACTTGATACTATTTCTGTTCCCTATCAGCTGTATCCCCAGTTTCCAAACTCATAATATTTATTTGCTTTTGAGAGAAAAGATACAGATTGGATTGCAAGGGCCAGGGTGGGTGTTAGGCAAACATTGTTGAGGAAGGAAGGTGTGATCCCTATTCCTGGTTGTCAACTTGACTACATCTGGAATGAACTACAATCCAGAAATGGAGGGCACACCTGTGATCCAGATCTTGAGGCTGGAAGACACGGGCTTTTGACCCAGATCCTGACAAGGGATGACACACTGATTTGATCCAGATCTTGAGGCATAGTGACCATGAAAAGCTTAGGTCAAGGTAGTACACACCTTTAACCCCAGGAGACAGAGGCAAGCAGATCTTTAACTATAAGGCCAGCCTGAGTAGGAGCAATTTCCAAATCCAGGTGTGGTGGCATATACCTTTACTCTGGACCACAAGCAGATCTTTAAATATAAGGCCAGCCTGGGTAAGAGCAATTTCTAAATTGTGGCACATACCTTTACTCTGGACCACACCTTCTGCTGGAGGCCTACAGGTAGACAACGGGAAAAGGAAGGGTTTTTGCTCTTTGCCTGCTTACACTCACCTGCAGCACTTCTGTTGGAACCTACTTCTTCAGGACTCTAGCCTCTATAGAAAACCAGCTGAAATACCTAGCTTTGTGGGACTGAGCAACTACTAGACTCTTGGACTCCCTACTCACAGCTGCCCATTGTTGGGTTAGTTGGACTGCTGACTGTAAGTCATTCCAATAATTTCCCTTAATATAGAGAGACATTCCATACATCCTGTGACCCTAGGGAACCCTAATACAGAAGGCAAAACTCCATTTCTGAAATTATCCTAAGAGTTGGGCAAGAGAAAAGTGACAAAGGTCACTATGTTCAAAACAGGTTTACCTTGAGCTTTCCACCACTCAGTCTTGCTCACTACAATGGAAATTTTCAATAAACAGGGGCAGATGACAGGAAGGATTCTTCTACAGAGAATATCGGATTTATCATCTTGTTTTATTATAAACAGCCTATGGTTTTATGTGAACACAGTTATGTAGGACCTTGAAAGGCAGCCTGTTTTCTGGTTGAGCTAGGTTTAAACCCCAGAGACCCAGCAGGTGTTCCTGCAAGGAATGGAAGGCTCATATGCCATGCTCCCAAACACTAGGCTCCTGACACAAGGCCTCAGTTCCATGATTCCCTTCAGCCCCAGGCAAGAGCCTGCCCTCGGGGGCCCTCCACTCCGTTCTCAGCTCTTCTGGGGCATCCAAGCAGACTCCAGCCTGGCCCAGCAGCCCGAGCCCTGAGCAGACGCAGGACACCATATTAACCCATACAGTTCTGTAGCTGGATATGTGATCATTTAACTTAAATATAAGCATGCTGACTTGTGGCAAATAGCTAGAGTCGCCCTGTACCTAAACTCAAAGCCTGATACTGTTACCCCTGCCCCTGACAGTGCAGCCTGAGTCTAGATCCCCTTCCTCAGCTCCTGCACAAAACTCAGCACTCTCCTAATGCCTTCCTATACCCTAAATCTTCCACATCCTCCTTCCCAAAATACTGGGCAAGGTTAGTGCTATGTAGGCACAAAAGCCAATAGGCTTCTGCTCAGGTTGTTTCCATCCTCCCTGCTCATTCTGACCTGTCCCAATTACCCACAATGCTCTAGGCCTCTCCCCATCTAGCCCATGGCTTAGAAGATCTATACACGAAATATATAAGCTGCTTCTACCTTCAGGCCTTTACACCACCACAAACAAATGAGTTAGTATGAGATTTCTATCATCAGTGTACCTTTAGAACCAAGTTTTTGTTTTCTTGGGGTTGTTTGGGAGAGGGGTTAATGTGAAAGAAAGAAGATAGATATTTGTGTTATAAGGTGATAAGTGGAAAGCCCATGAAGTATTATTCAGAAGCAGAGTGAGAGAATGAATTACACATGTACAGGCTAGCCAGATTCCTGCTGTTTCACCTCAGGAGGATTAGAAATAACGGCAAAGCAGGAACACGGGACACCCTTAGCTCCCAAACTGTGGCCCACAAATACACAGAGTGGAGAGGGGGTGTTGGAGTGGGGGAGGCAGAGAGAGATGGAGACAGAGACAGAGAACTAAGAAAATCAGTGTTGTAGAGGAATGGCTGTTTCTAGGTATAAGACAATACATATGCAATATTGACATGTTATGTAGTAGGGAAGCTATCAGAGATGCCAGATCATGTGGAATCAACTTGAAGGCTCACCCAGCATAAGGTATGAGCATCAATAAAAATGATAATGTCAATTAAGTGTAAACTATAAAACATGGTGAAACTATTTATCAAAGTATAGGAAATAGTCTCCATCAGTTCTTTCAAAAGATGTAAGGGAAAGATTTACTACCTTTACCCTAATGAACAGAGGCACAAACAGACAAACAAAAACAACCCAAAACCAAAAAACCTCACTACCAGGCAGTGAGGTGGCTCTTGGGTAAGAGCACTTGCCACAAAGCCTGACAACCAAGGAGCACATTATGGAAGGATGGAACCAATCCCTGAAAGTGTCCTCTTACCTCCATGTATGTGGTATGACATACATATACCTTACACATAGAGAGAGGGAGAGAGGGAGAGAAAAAAGAGAGAGAGGGAGAATAAATAAACAGTCATAAAATTGTCTTTTAAATCAAAGACTTATAGTGTCTGTAATTTACAAACTAAACTGAATAGAAAAAAAGAGAAATGGTGGCTGGAGAGATGGCTCAGCAGTTAAGCACACTCTTCCAGAGGTCCTGTGTTCAATTCCCAGCAACCATATGGTGGGTAATGGGATACAATACACTCTTCTGGGGTGTGTCTGAAGATTGCTACAGTGTACTCACATCAATAAAAATAAATAAATGTTTAAAAAAACAACAACAAGAAATGAAGGTAGCATTTCTTTGAAAAGTCTTCCATGAGCTCACCGATATGGTCAGGAGATCATTGCTTTGCCACTGCAGGGGATTAACACACTCACTCACTGAGGAGATCACCAAGGGGGGAGAGAGGGAGCCCCAGGAGCCCCAGGAGCCCCAGGAGCCTCCAACAGAAGAACATGGTCCCAGTCCCAGGGATCAAGGTTTCAATGTGAATCTGGTCGAGCCTCTGGGCCATCACTGCAGACATGCAGAAAGATCTGAGGGTCAGAGGAACAGGTGAGCCCCATCATGGTGAACAAGACACACGCTGGGAAATAGCCTGCTTTCTAACAGAGATCTTATAAACGGGGGGAAAGAGGAACAGAAAGATAACTATACATTAAAGATGACTTATCACAGTAAAGGAAAGAAGCGATATGGGGAAGCACACTGAGCATGTGCTGCAAAGACCTATAAATGGCACCTGTCTCAGCCTTCCATCGCTGTGACAAAGGATGAAGAGGGAGAAACACATGGAATGAGCAGCAGCTCAGTGTGGCAGAGCATCATGATAAAGGCAGAGCAGAACAAAGCAGCTCACCCATGTCAGCCAGAAAACTGAGGGGGAAGAATTGGAAATTCTTCCAATTCTTCTGAGGGCAGAGAGGTGGAGTGAAAAAGCAATCCCTTCAGAGTCACAACCTCTGGGACCCGACTGTTGTAACTGGGGCCCAACTCCTGATAGCACAGTCAGCCATGAAGTCAACATGAGGTTAAGACTCCCTTGGTCCAATCGCTTTTTGATAGCACTGTGAGCAGAGACCAAGTCCTTAGCAAATGATGCCTTTGGAGGGTCATTTTATATTCAAACCATAAAAGCAGGAAATCAATTAAAACAGACAAGAGAAAATATCCCTGCATTAAAGCTGATGGTCTGGTGGGCAGGGAGGCAGATACAAATAAATTGAAACCCAAAAGACAATCTAAACTTCGAAACCATCAGCCTTATTGATAAAGATTTCCTGTCATCTGTCATCATGCAGTAAACTTACTTTAGAAGGATCATTCTTGGAACTGGGAAAGTGGCCCAGTGGTTAAAGCACCTGCAGCACAAGCATGGGACAGGAGTTCAGATCCCCAAAACCCACACAGAAGCAGTGTAGGGTTTTTTTTTTCAATTCCTCTTGATTAATTTCAGTGCTCAGAAGATAGAGGCAAGGATCATCCCAGAGTGGGCTGGCTAGCCATATCTGTGAGCTCTTAGCTCAACAGAGAGAGCCTGACTAGAGAAATAAGGTGGGCAGCAGTCAAGGCAGACTGCTGATGTCAACCTTGGAGATACACCATGCTCCTCCCACACACATGCATATATGCACATACACATGTACCAACACACGTGCACACTGTAAACATGTAAATATGACAGAAGGGGAAAGCGTCCATTCTAGCGCTGCATCTAGCTAAACTAGTCACACTGCCAAGCTCTGGGTCTCTGAGAGAGCCTGCCTCAAAGCATAAGGTAGAGGATGATCGAGGAAGACTCCAAACCTTAATTTCAGACCTCCATGTGCATGAGCACACATGCATGCAAACATCCACATGTGTCCACATATATGAAAATATGCATGCACACATGTAACATACACGTGTACACACATACACACACACACACACTGAAAAACAAAAACTAACAAGCACACCAAAACACACTGAAAAACAAAAACTAACAAGCACACGTGTATACACACACAGTGCTTCCATTTGTGCCACAGTGAAAAAGACGGGAATAATAGGCAGGCCTGCAGAGCTTTCTCCTATTTTCCATATAGAAAGCAGTCAACAACTTTAAGATCAGAATACCAGTGATTATGAAAAGGCAAACACAAAACATTCTGAAAATGATGTGGACGCATGTAGCAGCCCCGCAGCATGGTCTTTCTATCTCATGTACCTGCTGGAAAGCCCTGTATAATTTACCCAGCCCCACCATGATGGTTGCTCTCCTAACACATTCATAGTGGGATATGTTTTCAGTGGGACCTAGCAGGCAGAAGCCATCGGTCACAGTGACTTTATCAAAAGCCCCAAGCAAGTCACTGAGACATCACATGTGAATATTTACCTTTCTCTCAGAAACCATGTAAAATGGCAAACAAAAGCAAAGGTACATACTGGCCCTAAAGGTGGCTACCCCTTAAGTATACAGTCCATTGTCAGTGGCTTCAAATTCCACTGGGTAAGATGGCTCAGCCAGGAAAGATACTTGCTGCCACACCTGATACCCTGAGTTCTATTCCCAGGACCAATAAGAGAGGAGAGAACTGACTCCCACAAGTTGCCCTACCCCCACCATGGGTCATGACATGTGCATGCTCACATACATACATATGTAAATATATTCACTACTTCTCCCCACAAGGGACTTATGTAATGTATATCTGGCACCAGATCCTAAGGTGCTGGCTCTGTTGTCCTCTGGGTTTTCCCAGCATGTCACTCATCACCTTTCTCAGGATTCATCTCTTTGTACAAAAGCAGGGAAAATTAAGGGCCTGAAATCAATTTGGAAAATCACATCATCAACTGTGAGAAAAGTTAGTCCAACTCCCCACCCGCTTACTGTTTGCTGATGGGAAGGCAGGAAGCTGAGCCTGGCTCAGCCAATCAGCAGTCTAGGTAGACTGATCTCCACAGGCAACCTCTCCACAACTCCTGTCACTCTGATTATGCCGCAGTAGCAGAGGATTCCAGTAACCATCTCTGACAAGCATTAATATATCTGGTAATTACTGCTCTCTTGGGCAGGTTGAAACAAAACAGACTTACTTAGCACTGTTGATCTTTTGCCCCAAACTTCTGGGTCACTGACCCCCCCAACAATCAACCAACAGGACCTGCAAAGCCCTTCTGCGGCTCCTGCCCAGAATATTTTCACTTAGAAGGAAAACAAGAAAACCCAGTAGCCTTTTAGTTTCTCTTATCCTTATGATTTAAATATTGCAAATTCCCTTCTTTACAAAGCCCCTTTTAACATCTTAGACCACCCAGGGAATGCTGGCATAAAATGCTAAAAAGAAGGATGTTTTACATTTTTAAATTAGAAGTTAAGTTCTTTTTCATTTAAATTTTTATTTTGTTTATGTGCATTCTGCGTGTGTAGGCTAGTCAGTTTGCACCACTGCCAGAGAATATAAATATAAGAGAGCAACAGCCCATGGAGCTGGTTCTTATATTCTATCGTGTAGGTTCTAGAAATTGAACTCAGGGGTTCACTCTTAGTAGCAAGCATCTTTACCCACTGAGCCATCTTGCTGGCCCAAGTTCAGTTATTGATAAGACTCTTTCCTATTCTGCAAATGTCAATCATGGCCAGAAATAAGATCCCACAGGTATTGTTGCTGGGGCTTATAAGAGTAGCTAATGTTTAATGGCACATTACCGAGTTACTAGCCTTGCATCTAGTAGCCTTATTTTAAAACCACCATTGGATTTTATTGGTAGAGATCTGATGGTGGATACTGTAGTCTTACTAAACTGTAGCCCTACCTGCATCAGTGATGACTAACATGAGGAACTGTTAATTTGCCCAAAATTCAAGTTAGACCTTCCTTCATCTATTAAGAGGCACTTCTGGTGTGACCCTCACTGAGCAAAACAGACAGAGTTAAGTGTCTTGGCCCTGAAGTTGCAAGCAGTGGAGATACTCATTGCTCCCTATTCTTCCTTGAGCATGGTGGTTACGCTCTAAAAACTGGCTTTTCTCTTTTATTTCTCCAGTTATCTTCAATAAAAAAAAAATGCAGAGAATCTCAAAAGTTCAACCTCTGAATTTCTTCTGCTAGTCAAGAGCCCTCAAAAGGTCTTAACTAGACTCTGAGCCAAGGTCACCTCAGAGCCTTGGTCTCTCTGGCTCAGTCATTTTCATCCCATGCTGCTTAGGGTCCTCTAGCCTAAGCACAGGGATAAACGCCCACACCTCACACATGACATTAATATTTTGACAAGCAGTTAAAAAAAAAACCTGACAGATAACTGATTTGTGGGCACCACGTGCACAGAATGTTTACACTTTATGACAATAAACACATCTGCTAGTTTATATGAAGGTAATAAAATAACGGGAAATGATCTGAGCATTTCAGAGAAGTTCATTTGTGCAATGGTTTATGTTTTTGGTAAATACCACTTTCGGAGGCATGTGCCAACTGAAGTCCTCAAATCAAAGGATGGGAGATGATGTGAGTGACTGTGCTTTGGGTGGTTCAAACTGCACCATGGGGGCAAGTCCATCACAAAGATAATGTCTACAGAGCTGAAAGCTCCACAGATGAAACTGGGCCATGGAGGAAACTGGGCCACAAGGGCAACTTCACCCCCCTGGTAACTGGGCCATCGGGGTAACTGCCGCACAGAGGTTAACTGCACCATAGGGACAATCTAACTATGTCAAACAGGCAATGGTGCCACCAGGGTAACTGCATCAAGTTAGCCATCTTTTCAATAGCACCGGCAAAGCCTCTGCATGATTTAGACTGGAATTAGAAATGACCTTCTGTGGTGCCTTGGCTTGACTGCACCCATTTTCCAACAGTCACTATCAGGTCTGACAACCTATGCCAGGAGCATGAGATCTGCTCCTGTGTCCTCTGTGGAGAGAAGCACTGTGAGTACGGGAAGGAAACATCTTAGCAGGTACATCCATCTTTGGCAATTTTCTATTAAAATCAGTCCACATAGTAGGACTGCTGAAAGAAAGCAATTACAGCCCCCAAATTGGATTTTGTTTTTCTGCATAATCATTTGATGTGATTTACCCTACCTTTGGGCTCAGTTGCAATTTACTTCTGCCTCTTTAATTTGCAAAGGTGATTGACAACTCGCTAATAACTTGGTACCAATACAGGAAATTATGGGATGAGATAAAACCCAGAGTTCTGCAGAGTTTCAACCTTTCTATTAAAAATTACAAATATATATTATAGGCATGAGAAGCTATATGGTGGGACATTTTAATAATGTGTAAATTTTGCTGCAGACAATGGCAGACACAGGAAAGGTAGGATGGTGAATATAGAGAGGATGAAACACCAAAGAAAACAGGGTTTTTCAAGGATGGGTCTGTGTTGGCCTGACTCCCGGGTGTCCTCAGCCAGCCTGTATTTCCAGCCTGTGTTCCCTAGCTTGTAGAGCTACCATGAAAGTTATGAAGCCTTTAGAGTGTGGCTTCATTGGTGAGAGTCAGGTAGTAGGGGCTAGCCTTTGAAGGTCATACCCACCCCCAGACCCAGCTTGCATACCCTGCATCCTGGTCTGCTGCTCTATGAACAAGCTGTAGCCTAGCATGGCCACCAACACAGGGCCTCGGCATGTAGCTCCCAAGACAGGATGATCTGAAATCCTTCAGAGACCCATAAACCAAATAATAACCTGTCTTCCCTTTTATCTATTGGGGGTTTTATCACAGTGAGTAGAAAAAATAGCTAATATAATGCCTGGGAACACTAATCTCTCTGTACCAGGCTCCAGAGTTACAATGAAGAGACAGGACCACAGGAGCTTGGAGATGATCCACACCATGGCTCTCAAAGAGTCGATGCACACAGCAGCAGAGCTAAGGCTGCGGTTTCAATCCCTGCAGGGAAGAACCCTCCTTACCTTGATAAGTTTTTAAGTGTATTTACTTATAACCAATCTGGTTCCTACTTACCACTTATTAAAACTTATACTCAAGACTTAAGAGATGATTCACATAGCCAGCCGATGTGTAAGCAGATGAGTAAGGACAAGTACTGTACAAGCATGAGAACCTAAATTTAAATCCCTAGAGCCCTTGTAAAAAGCCAGGTTTACCTATGACCCTGGCACTATGAGTGGGGCAGAAACAGAATGATTATGAAGATTTGCTGGTTTCCAGCCCAGGCTCAATAAGAGATCCTGTCTCAAATCAGGTTGGGATTGATAGAATAAGATATCTGACACCCTCTCCTCTGGCTACAGCAAGCATATGCACATGCACGCACACTCACACATATATATACATGCATGGGCATAAGCAGGCATGCGCACACACACACATGCATGCATGCATAGATGTGCCACAAAAATAAAGGAATAGCTTAAAAAAATAAAAACATGGACTCAAGCAGCTTCTGGGAGACCCTGCAGTTGAAAAGGGAAAGGGCTGAGAAAACGTAGACAGGGGAAATAAGCCAAGGAGTTCACTCAGTTGAAACAGGGATGGAACACAAAAATGCTTGAATTTTTTACTAGGATAAATAATACTGACACAGTATTTATTGGAGGCAGGGCGAGGGCAATTAAAGACTTGAGCACTTTAAAGAGATCCCAGTGGGTCTTCTGGTATCCTACTTCATAAAAGTCAAGTTCCACAGATCTAGCTGCTGGGGCAAGGATTAATCTTTACCCTGTAAATCTGTAAAAAAGCCTTTGCCTCCTACTTCTTTTGTCCACGTAAATCCAAGATGTATGGCAACGTAGATAAGCGGGAGTCAAAAGATGAACTTTTCTTACGCAAGCCACATGGGAGTCAGCTCCAGGGTAGATCTCAATCACTTAGGGATGCAAACAGCTTGTCTTCATTCTCTCTGAACTCCTTTCTCCTCACCAAGACCTGCACTGCTCTAGAACAAACCTTATAAACTCCTCTACACCACATTTCTTCTCCTGGGGGCATGAGCAACTTAAGAGAGATGGTAACATGTAACACAATGATATAACACATTTCATCTTTCCATGTGACCCTGGAGATATCAAGAACACATAAGACTTAGAAAAGTGTTCTCTCATCCTTTAAAAAAAATCAAACAGCCACTGAATGATCCAGCACTGGAAGCAGAACCCAAGGCCTGCATCCACAAAATACTTTCACCATTAAAATGGGGATGCTCTCCTCAGCAACAAATGGTACCATCTAGGGAACAGATAATGAACACCAAGTACAGAGCTCAGTGCCTTGCATACAGATTCACACTCTTTATCCTTCCGGATGCCAGGGGCACAACATTCCATGATGTTCACTTTGTAGTTGAGAAGCTGAGGAGCTGAGTTTGAATAAAATCCTCATGGCTAGTACATCCCAGGGCTGGCCTTGAATCAACACAATGCTTTTAGCCATTCTGCTTGGTTTGGCTCACGTGGAACAATAATATTTTGAATGAGTTTTGCTTTACTTAAGAAGTCATCAGTTGACCTTGGCAAGAAAGTTCCTGACAACATCTGTGCAGAGAGCTTTGACTGAGCTATGGCTTTCAGGCTACCATCCAATCTCCATCTATACAACACATACTGCCATGCCACTGTCTGTGACCTCACAACACTGAACCTGTCAAATCTGATCTCAAAAGCTAAACAGGGCCGGGCCTGCTTAGTATCGAATTGGGAAGACACATATTAGCATGCTATCTCAGCATTTTGTTGCCCTCCCCAAAGGGACAATATAGGATTCCTCTCTTACACTGGCTTTAGAACTATTGCTAAGGAGGACAGAGTCCCCATGTGTCCTGTGCCCAGGTTCCTACATAAGCTTAGTCATTTGTCACAGAAAGTGAACTAAGATTCATGAACAGCAGGGCAGTGGTGCCACATGCCTTTAATCCCAGCACTTGGGAGGCAGAGGCAGGTGGATTTCTGAGTTTGAGGCCAGCCTGGTCTACAGAGTGAGTCCCAGGGCAGCCAGGGCTATACAGAGAAACCCTGTCTCAGAAAAAAAAAAAAAAAGATTCATGAACAAAGATGGATACACTGTTATAATCTAAAGTCAACAGGCTCAAGCATTCAGATGCCCTTAGTGTTTTCCATGTCCTTTCCCTGTACCAATAGCCCATCTAGGACACAACACTGTGTGTGACCATCACATCTCTTTACAATCCTCGTGTCTGTTGAAAATCCCATGACATTTCTTATTTTGACAGAAGCATCTTGGGCAAGGGATCTGTAGGTTGCTCTCAACTGGGTTTAGGTTTGGGACTCTTCTTGCTAATATACTGCGACTGTAGGTCTGGGAGATGAAGACAAAAATTACAAAGAGCCATTTCCCTACACCTTATCAAGGGTGTATAGTGTTAACATGACTTATCACTGTGGAAACTGGCCAGGTCTCCTAACTGAGATGGTGATTGGCAGGTCCCTGGCTCTCCCTGCTCTCCCTGACCCTCACCCCCCAATACACAACACACACACACACACACACACGCACATGCTATACACTTTACAGGGAAGTCACAGATGCAGACCATACCTGAACTGAGTCACGTTCCCATATATAAGGACAAAAGAGCTATATAAATTTGGGGGGGATCCTTCCGTGGGGGAGATCTGTCTCCTCTCCCTGACAAACACATGCCATAAATGTTGTTTTATGCTTTGGGTTATGGTCTAACACTACATTTAAAAAATATGTTGCTTGAATTGTTTCAGCTTTGGCCACTAGGAGCTTCTAGGGGCTGAGTCCTGTATCTCTCTGGCATACATTCAGGGTTCTGTCTTTATCGTTTGTTTGTTGAGCACTTCCTGACTTTATGGTACTATAATGGCTCAACTAATAAATTCCCTACCCCTACCCTAGCATCAGCCATTTTTCTGTGTAACGCTAGTCCTTTTTTTATTGAAAAATGGTATTACAAAACAGAATCGGGGAGAGTTGGTATCGTTTTTTTAAACGCTCCTGAAAGCCTGTTTGGTTTTATTTGCCCTAAGCCAGACCATCTTTTTGTCTTCTAGATAGGATCAATCCCTGCCTGGCAAAATTCTACAAAAGGACTAGACAAAACCTATCTGATGAGCTGACAGACCTTCAATCCTTTACACTTAATGACCTCCAACTTCTCTGTAAACTGAGAAGAAATTCAGCATCTCATGCCCCAAGGCAACTTCTGAGATTTTTAAGAAGGCAGCCATGTCCACACTGATCATTCTCCCAATGCTACAAAGATTGTGTACCAACACTAGGCTCAATTAACAGGAAGACTGAGGCAACAAGTTCAATGCTAGCCTGGTTAACATAGCAATACCCTCCCCACACCTCCAAATTTATTTGCCAAAGAATGATCATCCCTAAGTTGCTCCAGGAAGTGAATCTAAAAGGTCACAGTGTTGCTTTGCCAGTGTGATGCCACTGGATAGGTTCCCAAAAGTAAGCAAGGCTCCAGGAACCAAATGTGATGCTCACCATTGTCTGGCTGGGCACTTCCCATGTATGACACACTCTGTGGAGAGTTGCCCTGGGGTTCCCACTTCATAGCTCCATCGATTGCTCATTCACTTCACTGTGCATCAGGCTGGCCCAGTTCCTAGGGATGCAAGGCTGAACACTACCTGGTACACTCATGCTTTCATAGCTGATAATGGAAAAGGCAGAACACTATCAGATACCAGAATGTGCTGAGAAGAGAAGAGGGATGAAAGGAGAGGGCACCCAGCCAGATGCTTCCCTGTCCCAGGGGCCACCTTGCACAACCCCCCTTTCCTACCAGCACCCTCCCTCTCCTCAGACTGCTGCATTTGTCTTTCCAGCAGTGTGGCAGCAGACACAGTGTTGACTGTAACTATCTGTCTGTCTCCTCAGCACACACAATTCCTCAGGAGCCTGGGTGAGTTAGATTTATCTTACCAGCATAGCATTTTATTATAAGGGTCAGATTCCAAGGCAGGTAACGAGCATGAGATTCTTCAAAGAACAGGTATATAGTTACATCATGACTGTATCAGTTAGCTCTCTATTGCTTTGATAAGATGCCAGGTCCAAAGCAGCCTACAATAGAGAGGGATTATTTGGGCCTCACATTCCAGAGGGATAAGAATCCATCACCTTCAGGATAAGGACATGACTGAAGGCAGGCATGGTGGCTAGGGCAGCAAACAGAGATCTCATATCTTAAACCAAAAGCAAGAGAGCAAATGGGAAATAATGCCGGCTTTTGAACCTCAAAACATGTCCCCAGTGACATATTTCCTTTGGGAAGGCCACACCCTCCCTAACAGAGCCACACACTGGAAACCACACATTCAAACATCTGAGCTCATGGCAGGAGTAGGGGGCGGCATTCTCTTTCAAACCATGTCATCTTAAGCCTGCCCCTTTGTTACTGCCTTATAAACCAAAATGCCTACATTCTAACATCTGCAGGTTCATAGCCAAAGCTCTCCAGTACCACAAGGAGCTTATAAAGAATCGCCTTAGCTGGTGAAAGCCAGTAGACCCCAGGAGCATGCTGGGACTGAGAAACATGCTCCAAGTGGACATGGTGGTAATGGACTCTAAGCAAAGCAAATTAACAAATTCTCCCTGCAATTCACCACTTCCAACTTGTTTCCCTGGAGGTTTAACAGGAGAGGTAATCTGTTCAAATGAGCACTTACATCCAAGTAGGAAGATCTGAGTTTGAAATCCAGCACCCACATTAAAAAAAAAAAAAAAGCCAGGGCGCTTACACATGTGTCTCTAACCCTGATATTGTAGGGGGACAAAGACAGTAGGATCACTTCAGTTTGCTGGCCACCATCCTAGTTCTAGGCCCAACGAGTTACCTAATCAGAACACCTTAAGTCCTCTCTCTCTGCCAATACACAGACATGTACATTAAACACATACATGCACATACACAATACACACATGTACCATACTCACTCATATGCAAAAAAATTCACTTTGTATCATTTCTAAATAAGATTGTGTACATGAAATTCTTATGACCCAGCTCCTAATAATCCAGCTCCTAATAACCCTTAGTGAATAGTATTAATTACTGAGAAACCAATACTCATGTTCTCATTATGGTCTGATCCACTTTAAACTCTTTTTTCATTTGTTTGTTTTGCTTTTTTGTTTTTTTGTTTGTTTTTCTTCTTTCTTTCTTTCTTTCTTTTTTTTTTTCCTGAGACAGGGTTCCTCTGTGTAGCCCTGGCTGTCCTGGAACTCACTCTGTAGACCAGGCTAGCCTCAGAAATCCGCCTGCCTCTGCCTCCCAAGTTCTGGGATTAAAGGTGTGCACCACCACTGCCTGGTCACTTTAAACTCTTAACACTAGCACATCAATACTCCTGTTAATCCTGAGAACCAGCTCACTTGGATGAATACTCCCCCACCCCTACTTGATCCAACCCACACCCATGACTGAAATCTTCAAGCTCCAAGAGATGCAACGGCTATTCTAGAAGCATCAGGTTAGCAAAGGCTGATCTAAGACTAAAACCCATTTACCTATTAAATACTGTAGCTGAGCTCTTCCTGTCTCATGTAACACAGATGCACATTTTATATACAAGTCATAAATAAGGTATCACCTGTGTTTACACAGCTGAAGCCACCCACAGGGCCACCAAGGAGGCCATTCAGGTGATGCATGCCTTTGCTTAGATAGTGAAGCAGTGGACCCCAGAACTGGGGTCTGAGCCAAACCTCAAGGAAGAAGACTCAGATATGCCAAGAGCAAGGGTTCCAATGGGACACAAAGACCTTGGCACTGCTGCTTGAGTCTCTGTGGCCTCCCCTCCTTGCCTGGGATCACTTCCTCCTCTTACTGCATAGCTGCTGGATGCTGAACAGCTCTCTGCCTCTGTGGAACGGAGTATGACCAACATAACCACACAAACATGAAACCAACAACCATGGCTTTGAGAAGCCCAAATGTCACTCACTATACCGCCTATAAAAACCATTTATTCATTCAACAGGTTTTTAAAGCCCACCTCGTATCTACCAAGTAATCAGTGAACACTCTAGATACACTCATGAATATGCTGGGTGAAAATGCCTTTCAGTGTGCAACAGTGGTCCAGTAGTGTGGAAAAGCACCATTTGTCACTAGTTACATGTACTGGGGCTCTTCAGGGAGACATATCCAGATAAACCCATCAATAGAGAATGTACCTTCAGTACCTAACTACTGAACATCCCAGCTTAGCCACATGGTACCCTACTGAGCATCTACTACTTTCCTGTGATCACAGGGCATACTAGGAGCTGTGCCCACTACTGCTGTTCAGCACTAACAGAGAGTTTTACTACCAGTCCAAAAAAAAAAAAGTTTCTACTGACACCATCAAGAGCTTAAACCTCACAAACTGAAAACACATTTCACACTTAGCCTTTAAGGTAGACAGCAGCAACATGGCCCCCATCTTACAATGGAGGACCCATGATTCCCTGTGGTTTGCTGACAGAGTGAGGACAAGGGGCAGGTTGTCCAACTCCTGTATAAATTCTACGTAGGGCTGTGTCAGAGTTCACCAAGCAGAAATGCATACACAGACCCCATCCTTGACAGCTGAGACATCAAAGCCACTCAGAGCCACCCGTTTCCTGGAGACCCTCAATCAGCTGTCCAGTGCTGTCCCAATCCTGTCACTGTGGGGAGCATAAAGGCACCATGCCACACTGCTGACCCCCGAGCTCTGCCTTGGTGGATACTTTTTTTGTAAACTCTAGCCTGTTGGCAGCACATCTAAGCAGAACTTAGTGATGAAGCCGATCCAAAGCCTCACATGTGCCCATCACCACCATCTTGTTTACCAGCTCTGTGTCTCTTTTGTTGCCACAGACTCACCTTTTGTGATTGAAAGCTTGGATATGTGTGGTCCTTTCCTTAATCATCACATATTTTGTCGTGTTAAGCAGGAGAGAAAATGTTTGCCGCACAACAGAATGAATTGGCGTTTACAATTCTTTACTTTGGCAGAGAGATTTATACGCATCTACCTTATAAAATACTGTTGAAATAAAAATGTCAAATCTAGGTTTCTTTGGCAAGAGAGGAGGAATTTTGGACGACTGTGGAGGTGACATGTGGCCTGCATAATCTCTCATACATATGGGTTGCGTTTCTGGAGCTGTGATTATAACATGCTCAGTGAAGCTCGACACTGTCAGCCTCTCTCCCTGAGTCTGCAGGTTGCCCTCAGAATCCCCTGTGCCCTGTTCTGCCTCAGAATGTACATGCTAGCATGAGCCTCTCGTGCAAAAGTCAGAGTTGATGCTCTTCAAAATTATCTACAAAAATTATTATGTACTTTCAGAATTTAATAACCCTCAAAATTTACCAATTTAAACATATATTGCCTTAGATAGTTCATATGAGATTTTGGGAACATCTTTGGATAAGTGCAGGCAAACCAGGAAAGAGAACTTCGCACTCTCAGATCTTAATCTTCTGGGAATCCCAAAGAAGCCAGGAAATAAATACTCCACCCATAAAACTGAAGGAAAGAAAATAAAATCTGGCAAAAATCCCCCTATAATAAAGCTATATGACCTTTTCCGTTCATGCCTGTTTTTAGCACCAAAAACTAAGAACAGCAACCATTTTAAAAGACTTAAGCCACAGCACAGGATTAAGAGAAAAGAAAAAAATTAAGCAGAATTATAATCAGCGCTCTGAATATCTTCTATCTTCTCTTTTTACTTAAAATTAAACATGCCTTTATCACCATTATATACTCTCTTTCTTGCTGTGAATAATCCTTCTATCCTGCATCATTTAGCAGCTTCAATAAGTTAAGGAGTAGAAATGATAAGAAATTCCAAGAAGCTAAGTAAGGGAAGCCTCTGTAATCTACATTAAAATCATTAAAATTTCACTTTCTGCTCTAAACAAGATATAAAAATACAGGTCCCAGAATAGTAAATTTGGATCATTACATTAAAAGCTTCATCTCTGTAACTGAGAAACTATAGTATGAGTGAAGCAGGGTAAGAAAGAATAACACGGGTGCAAGGAGGAGGGAGGCTGGGAAGGTGTTCCTTGTATAAAGTGCTTGCTATGTATGCATAAGGACCTGAGTTCAGATTCCTGGCCCCCACATTATAAACCTGGAATCTCAGTAGTGGGTGAAGCTGGAGACAGTTAATCTCTAGGGCTAGCTAGTTGGTGAAGCTGAACTGCTAAGCAACCCTACCTTAAAACAAAAAGTGGCATTGGTCTCTGTAGTGACAATTTTGGATTTTGGTTTCTTTGAAAAACACTGAAATAGTATGGGAGTATGTTTTCATTTTAATCCCAGGTATGGGGTCTGAGGCTGCTTCAGACTGTCTACAGCAGCTGACTATGATTTGCCTCGTGCTCTAGCAGCTGTGTGATTTTGCCAGCTGTAGATAGTTTCTGAGATTAGGTGACCTTTGGAATTCTGGGAACTTTTCAGAGGGTATATAAATGCTTGGGCCCTGAGAGGTGGGGTGGGTTGTTTGCTGGTGGGTTGTTGGCTGGTGCTGTTGGTCAATTTATTAGGTAATTATAAGCAAAGAAGAAGCAATAACAATAAGAAATTAGATATCCCGACAGCAAAGGAACCTGATACCCCTAATTAGCAGGAAGCAGTCTAATGATAACATTGCCCCTTTTCTTACCCCTGACTTTACTCAGGATCTTTCCTTTCCTCTCTATTCCTTTTTTCTCTTTTATCTAGTGTTACTGGGTTGAAAAGGTAGAAGAAAAAGGGTGGGTAAGGGTGGAAAAAGAAGAACCCACAGAGCAGACAAGATAGCTATGGGTCTCTGGCCTTTACACCTGCACACTGATATGCAAATACAGACAAACAAAAGTGAGGTTACACAGCAAACTATAAGATTTCAGATTTCCTTAACCCTCCAAAACCATTCAGATTCTTCATAAAAAGTATTGTTCTTTAATCTCAGAAGATGACACCTCAAGTAAAACAGAGTCAACCGTCAAAGAAGAACTTGACCTTTCCTGCCCCAAACAGGAAAGCCAGTGTTATCACTGCTGGCTTCAGAAAGGTTTGCCTTCCCAGAACTTCATTTGATGGAGCAGACAGATGCTCATACACAGAAGAAACACCCAGGGTCCAGGAGGAGTCCATGGCATGTGTATCTGCTGACATAAATGGCTTCTGGAAGGATGTGAGTCTTCTGTAAAAATGTGGGGAGATAGAAGTGGAGCCCTGTGCTTTAAATCAACATGGAGCAGAGGTCCACAACCACCTGGGGGAAACCCAACCTACACACAGGACAGCAGAGGCTGCAAAGCAGCATCTGTGTGCTCCCAGGGGACAAGGCGATTCTGGTTTGGCTACTCCATTATCACAAGAATCACAATTCACCCAACTACCACTACAAGCACCCTGGCCAAGAGGAGCAGCACCTGCAAAGTGCAGAGGGGAGCAGGGGGAAGCTGCAGGCAAAGGTCACGAGCCTTTGCTTTCAGTGTTCTTCCTTCAAGCTCTGAATTTCCCATACAAAATAAAGGTCTTCAAATAAGGGACTAGAACCCTAGGAACTTACTAAATGCATCACTAATAGACTGTGGCCATGGGGCCACCTCTGCAAAGACAGGCCCGTGCTCCCTCCAGGTGGCCAAGCCAGAGTCAATATATACTTAGTTTCTTCATTCACCTTAAGTGCATTTCTTGGGGTAAGCCAGGTATTATTCCCAACACACAATGACGAAATCAAATTTGAGATGTTAAGTCCTCCCACAAAGATGTACCCAGTTAAGAGGCAGAGCCAAGATTTGAACCTCGATCTCTGTTGCACCACTCTGTTAATCCAAACTGGGGCAAGGGGGCTACTCAGGCTCAAGATACATCTTTATAGAGGTAGCCTCCTTTCCTAACATCTAAAGTCAGGTAAAAGAGACAAAGCTGTCTGTGCCCTGGCAGTTTTGAAAGTCCAAATTTCTAACCATGCCATCTGGGGGGATGAAGCAGACACTTCACCTTTAGAAAGTCATACCATATCACCTGATCATATAAACCTTGCTTGTCTGTTTGTCTGTCTGTCTGTTTGTTTGTTTTTGGTGTTGGAGGGCCTCAAATTTACCAAACACATTATGCTGCTGAGTCACAACCAGTGTGTAAATTATAATAAGAAAAGGATCTATACAGATTTCCTGGACCAAACTCAGACTGAGAGCCAGCCCTGCTTCATCTGAGCTCCCCGTGGCACAGCAGAGCAACCCTGTGAAACTTTCAGGGAAGGACCACTCAGGCCCCCTGTGTAGCCACCCAGAAATGTGGCTTTGCTTTGTCCCCTAACAATAGTCATTGCTCTTCAGTCTTCTGAAGATCAATAAAAACACAATTTTAGTCTTTGTTTGTTTTTTTCTCAGAACTACTTTTTATTGGGAATTTCATACATGCCTATAATCTTTTGATCAAATCGATCCCTCCCCTCTCCCTTCCCCCATTCCCTCCCAACGCTGCCAGCTTTCCCTCCCAATTCCATGTGCTCTTCTTTTAAACCCCAGTGAGTCTGCTTAATGCTGCCTGTGTGTGTATGGGTATAAAACCATCTACTGGAGCATGAAGAGCCTCTCAAGGGCCATATCCCTGAAGACAATGTAACTGCCCACACCCCAGAAGCCTTTGGTTCCTAACTGCTTCTCAGCTATGGGATGGGGCTTCATGCTCCCCCTCCTGTTTATGCTGGGATTTGGGGTGGCTTGATCTCACGTGGGTTTTTTTCTTGTGCACACTCATGCATGCAAGAGTACTGTCTCAGGATATTACTTCAGATGGACACTACCTCTGGCTCTTATGATTTTGCTACCCTCTCTTCTGTCCCTTTAAAGAGCTACAAATTTGTCCCCAAGTCAACAATTTTTTGTTCCAGTAATGCAACTGAAAACTGAGACCACAAGGGAAGCCTACAGGTGATTGTAACAATCCATTCCCAGGAAGAGGGAAAAAAATCTACAGGGAACCTATCAGAGCAAACCTTGTGGATCCCAGCACCAAGCACCAGAACCCTAATGGTAAAAACCAGGGCAGCCACAACTGCACAACAGCATACAGTTAGCCCAAACCTCCGTGCTTTCTGAAATGAGTTCATTGTGTGCATCCCTCTGCTTGAGTTATTCCCCAGTTTCACACCACATCAAGTTCTGAACTCTCCACAGGGCCCTGCAGTTGTGTCAGCACACAGGGAATTAGCTCCACCTTCAACTTGACTTTATCATTCCCTAGTGAATATGGCTGCCTCCTACATAGATGAATTGTGATTCTTGTGATAATGGAGTAGCCAAAGCAGATAAGCACACCTGCTGAGAACAATTAGGAAAGCTAGATAGAGTACAATTAGCATTTATTTGAAAAGTATAGATCTATCAAAAACAGCCAAAGGCTAAGGCCAAACTTCTAGAAAGAACACAAATGGAGGCAAACACAGGAGTCTACCACTGACCTCCCCACTGTGGAACTAACTCAAAAGCTGAACAGGGCTTTCAGTGTTGCTAAAAGTATAGGGAGATTGAAGGCTGGGGATTTAGATTGCAACAGTATTGTGACAACTAGGAGCCAGGGCCCAAGACTCTATCCTACAAGCAAATGGCAGACTGGGGAGTTTAACAACCTAGTCACCTATGTCCTTCAGGTATGAAACCATAGCCAAGGTCCACAGAAAGTGGCCCTCAAAAGATCAAAAAGGCTTTGGGTATGCCTCTATAGTACTGTGCTTACCTAACATGTGTGTGGAGAGGGAGGGAAGGAAGGGGGAAAAAAAAGAGAAAGAGAGGAAAGGGGAGGAGGAGGGGGTAAAAGGAAGAGGGGAGGAGGAAGAAAAGGTAGGGGGAGATGGAGAGATAGAAGGAGGGAGAGGGAGGGGAGGGAGGGGAGGGAGAAGAGGAAGGAGGGGGAGGGAGAGAGGGATGAAAGCTAGGTAGGTCTATTGTTGGCTGGCAAAATAAACCCTGGTAAAGATTCCAGGCTTCCTCCAGGAGCAGGAAAAGCTGGAGCTGGACCAGCCATCACAAGCTCACCAAGCTGCCATCTAGTCACTCTCTGACCCCTTGAGGGTAGGCTTCTAGAGAGAAGTTAATGGCCGTCCCTGGCATTACACTGCACCACACACTTGCAGATACAATGTCTGTTCCTTAGTCTGAATAGCTTGCTTAGAATATCTGTACATAAAGCCAAGTGAAGACACAAAGAGAGACAGAGACAGAGTGACAGAGAAAGAGACAGACACAGACAGAGAGACAGAGACAGACATACAGACAACATTGCATTAATCAAAAAAAATGGAGAGAAAAATGATGCAGCAAATCAGAATTCATCAGATGTTTAACTGATATTTTCAAGAAACTTCACCAGTGAGGTGGCTGTTCTCTATAAGCAAAGCCAACTATCTAGTCTAGACCTGAGATATACTAAGTGCTGCTTACAACACAAACAGATGTGTTTAACATCATAAACTAATTAAGGAGAATTACAGAAAAGTACACGTAGTGACAGATAAGAATAAAATTTAGGCAGCTGGGTGTGGCGGTACACACCTGTAATCCAAGCACTCAGGAGCCTGAAGCTGGAGCATAGAGTTTGAGCCAGTCTTTATTACATAGCAAGATGCTGTCAATAAATAAACACATAAATCTGTTGTAGAAGTCTTTCCTGATTGTCAGATGCTGCTGTGAGCTGCATTAGGAAATGAGTGCTTAGCCGGGCGGTGGTGGCGCATGCCTTTAATCCTAGCACTTGGGAGGCAGAGGCAGGCGGATTTCCGAG
>NW_022196915.1:16114412-16202238 GCF_008632895.1 Mastomys coucha
AAAAAAAAAAAAGAAACAAAGGAAATGAGTGCTACAAATGTCAGTGTCTTCAAAGGGCACTTCAAAGGGACCTAGGTAGGTCTCTTCCTCTGTTCCTTTTGCTTACTGACCACAAGATTAGCAGGTTCGCTCTACTACATTTTCCTACCATGAAGTGCTACCTTTCTCAGAGCAATGAGGCCAACCAAACACAGGCCAAAACCTTTAAAACTAATGTGCCACATGAGTTATTTGTTGGTGATGGAGAGCTAACGCAGGTCAAGCAGGGGAGTCTCAGCTGTTACCACACATTTGTGGTATGTAGAAGGTTTAGGAATTGGTTTGAGGGAGGAGTTTGGGAATTTTTAAAGGGGAAAAACTAGAAAGGGTCTAGAATACAGGAAGTAGAGTTTAAAGAAGTCGGGAAAGGACTCAGGACAGGAGAACTACAACAAGAAGATAAACAACAAAGCCTGTGTTGATGTTTCAAATGAAAGTGAGTTAGACAGGAGCTGCTCCACCACACCAAAGCAATGAAATTGGATTTGTGTTCAGTTCTCTTTTCTTTGTTACATGCATTAACTTATATATGGATGCACATATGCTGTAGCTCACACGGACCCAGATACTCTGTGTGCTAACACCTATCATTTGCCTCATCTACATAATGCTTTCTGTAGATGCTTAACGGATGCTAAATGCAAATGTTTACAAGAGGCTTGCACCAAGTTTCCAAAGGGAAGCCTGAAAGGTCAGTTAAGACATTATAGGTTCAGAGATCCCGCAAGCATTCCCAGGCAGGGCAATGTGTAGCTCTGTGAGAGCAAGGTCAAGTGGCAACAGAGACCCTAGAATGATTGCCAGCAAGCTGCGGATAGAGAAAGAAGACAACACGAAAAGCCAGCCCCAAAAACTACCTATGTGGGACTCAACCAGCAAGTTCTTAATGGCTAGCCTACCCAATTCCTACGGGGTCCATACCCTATATAGTGTGCCCCAGACACTGTACACACGGCTGTCATAACTCCCCTTCAGTGTTTGGTCTCACTTTTCTCTAATCCTCTCTACTTCTATTCTTCCCTCTTATAACAGGAACATGTACCCTGGGAGCATGCAACTGATTCTTTGGAATATTGTTCGGCCTCACAGCTAAGACTGTCTTGAGTTTTGGTGGATACTTCGGACATAGACTGATGGCCACAGCTGGAAGAGTTAAGACACTGAGAAAATTTAGAAATGAGTAGGGTACATTTTGGGCTGTAAGATTCATGTGAACCTTCGGGGACTTAGAGTAGGGTGTTAGAGTTAGAACCTTGAATGTCTTCCAAAGGTCTGTGTATTAGATTGTTGGTGGAAGTTGTAACAAGTGGGCCCTAGTGAGGGACTTTTTGGTCATTAAGGGAGGGGATTCATAGAAGGGGATCATGGCCTCCCTATCTTTCTTCCTCCTCTTTGGCTCCTAGCAATGATTTGGTTTGACTATACCTTGAACTGTCATAATGAATTGGCTCGTGCAATGCAATGAGGCTCAGCAGTCATGACCTGCAACCATTAACACTGTGAACCCAAAGAAACTGTTTCTCTTGCTAAATTGATCATCTCAGGTATGTAAAAACAGTGACTTAAATCAAACACAAGACATAATGTTTGCACAATGTGGTGGGAGACAGAAGTCTGTATTAAAGAACTGAGGAGTTCAGAAGCTGCATAAAACCAAAGAAAACCAGACCCAGACAAGCCATAACTCAATGACTAAAATCTCAATGTATAAAAAACAAGTATCTCAAAGATGTATCTAGGGGTATGATAATTTGAAAGATCACCAATTTAAACAATGAAGAAAGAAAGGGCATAGAATGTGTTTAAAATGCCGAAGGAGCTGTCACCTCTAAACTCCTAGTCTGGCAGTTAAGATGTCCACAGCTGAAAGAAAACTAGGAATTTGCTACGGTCTTTCCAAGAACCTCTGAAGGAGAACAGGCTTTGTACCAAAAGTAAATGTTAACAGAGACACTTAGATCTTCCAGCAGTGAGGAAGGCAAGAGAAGCCAACCAGTTAGAAATGTAGCAAAGATCCTCTTTAAAGCCTAAGTATTCTACAGTGTGTGACTCTGAAAGTGACAAGGGTGACTTTCAACGCAACTGTCAGACAACTGTAACACAGAGATTAGTGTATATGTGTGTGTGTACATTGTGCCTGTGCGCATGTGCAAGCATGTGTGAGAATGTGGGTGGGTGCATGTGCCTGTGTGTGTATTTGTATGTGTATCTGTGCATGTATGGGTGTGTGCAAGTGTGCTTGTGGGTGTATGTATGTATATATGCATGGTGTATGTATAGGTGTCTGTGTGTATGTACACGTGTGTGTGTGTGTGTGTGTGTGTGTGTGTGTGTGTGTGTGTGTACACCAACAAGTAAAGAAAAAGAGGCATGAATTTGAAAGTAAGCAAGGATGGTACATGGGATGAGTTAGAGGGAGGAAAAGAAAGAGGGAGGTAATATAATTCAAATTTCTTTTTCTTTTTTGGGTTTTTGTTGTTTGTTTGTCTGTTTTGGTTTTTTCGAGACAGGGTTTCTCTGTATAGCCCTGGCTGTCCTGGAACTCACTCTGTAGACCAGGCTGGCCTGGAACTCAGAAATACACCTGCCTCTGCCTCCCAAGTGCTGGGATTAAAGGCGTGCGCCACTACTGCCTGGCTTCGAATTTCAAAATATAAAAAGAAAGGAATGGGATTTGTGTGGCTACAGGGTTTGTCCACCTTACAGGGTGTGGCACAGATTCATTCTGAGTAAACTGTGAAAGATTAACTGAAACTCTAAGAGTGTGACTAAGTGAGTGAATTCATAGGACTAAATATTTTCCTCCTTCACTGCTAAGTCCCCAACACAGCCTTCAAACCATCCCTTTTGTCAGAACTCCCAAGTATAAAAGCCCATCAACCCAGCAATCAAAATAATTATATAGATTTCAATTTAAATTAATTTGTATTTAACATGAAGTTTTCAACTACAACCCAAGTAGTTCTTATTGTAGGTGAATTCCTCCACATTAGAAAGGTCATGTGAGGCCAGGGAAAAACTAGATTGTGTAAGAAGCTGGCTAACCAACGGGAAAGGGCTAGAGAATAAAGTATAACCATGAAGCGTACTGAGAGTCTGAAGCAGAAAATAGCAAGGGCTCTTGGGTTGCAAGGGCTGTCATATAGGAGGACAAGGACACTTTTAGCTGTGGCTGGTCACCTGAGGTTCTGTCTACCGCTTCTACTGTCTGCATGTTTTAGATTCTACACTGCCTGGAGCCCAGGATTGACTGATCTTGATGTCTGCCTCTCCCAAGCTTAACAAAATGTCCGTGACGTGGTAAGCGCTAATATTGACTGCATCCTCACCAAAGAGAATTTAATTATCTTTAATTATCTTTGGAGACTTTAATTGTCATGATGGTTGTGAAAAAGCACTTGAAAGTGCTTCACCTGGTGCCTGACATGGAGCCAATGTAAGAAATGTTAGCTGACCTTACACAAACTCTTTTCTCGCCTCCAGCTGGCCACCATTCCCTGGCTCCCTCTGTGTTTGCCCAGGACCTTACTCCATATGCACTCCCCAGGATGCTACTATAGGTGAAGCACTGTGCTAGGCCTAACATTATTACTGAACAGAACAAGCTTAGCCCTTGACCTTGGGGGAAGAAGGTGTGTCAGCTGAGGCTACAGTTACCTAGAAGCATAGAAGACCGACTGTGGGCTGTGCAGAACTCCTGGGGACAGGACCCTTGTGGGGCTTAAACCCAAGGCTGGAGCAGGCGTCTTGCTCTCAGTGGGTGGTGTATGGCATGGCTGAGCCTCTAGCACCTCAGCCTCAAGCAAGAAGGTGGAAAGGGCTGGGCAGTGGTGGTGCACACCTTTAATTTCAGCACTTGGGAGGCAGAGGCAGGCGGATTTCTGAGTTCCAGGCCAGCCTAGTCTACAGAGTGAGTTCCAGGACAGCCAGGGCTATACAGAGAAACCCTGTCTAAGAAAACTGAAAAACAAAAAAATAAAAAACAAAAAACAAAAAAAGGAAGGTGGAAAGGCTCTGAAACTAGCATCCACATGCCAACACCCTGAACCTTGTCCTCTTACACAACAGCCCTTGCAACCCCAGCCACCACCCAAGCATGGCTTCATTATTCAACTTGTCATTCCTGAAGCATTATACAAACATTCAGGCCTTTGGAAATTTAGATATAGTTTGAATAATCTGTCTTTTTTTCTAAACTTTATTTTTTACAAACTTTCTCTATGCAGGGAATATTAGATAATAATCACACACCTAATTAAGAAAGCTTAACCGAACACTTGTCTGATAAGAGTAATTATGTTTCAAAAGCCTTCCCAGTCTGTGCACTGCAAATACTGGTCCTATCAGAGCAGAGCTGCTGCAACAAAGCTGGAAGACAATTTCTCAGCAGCCACCAGAGACAATTAGCCAGCTATTGACAAAAATGGTACCAGGAAAACACACTCCTCCTAATAGTGTAGATAGGCCACTGTATATAGACATTCTTGATCAAAGCATCCCTTGCAATTCCGTGAATAAGAGACAGGCACACAGGATCACAATCTCAGAGTTGGGGAAACGCTGTTAGCACAATGGAGTTTTGAGAACAAAAAACCATGCTTAACTTTTAACAGTGTTTATTCTATAAGAATGTTTCAGCTAGCAAACATAGTCCTTTTATTAAAAAGAATTATTAATTACTACTACCTTGTGATTGTGCCTCAAAATATGCTAGAGTTTTCCAGGCCCTGGGGATTATTGGTGAGTGTCATCACCATGCTTTTAATGTACAACACATGTCCATCAATGTGAATATACCAAGAGAAATTCTGGGGGCGGGGGGGTCACCTAACACTGTAACACATAAGAAATAAATGCAAGTACTTATGGAGGTCGGAAGTCGTCATTTCAAAGCGAGCTTGCTATCTGTTTCCTTTGTTCATAAAAAGGAACGATGCAATATGCACCTAGAATGGTCAGACAGTAATCAGGCTTCCTCGGAAGGGTAGAAAAGACACGGGTGCTTGTGTGGCTCAGTATTCAAGCCTACCAAGCTCAGATGGCTGCTGGCGACTGTCTCCACAGCAAGAGCCCAGCCTCACGTCTGAGACATCCATATCCATCTCCCTAAAGGTGAAAGGACAGTCCCTGGGTTAATGGGGAGGATGTCCAGATAGAATCAAAGCACACTGTTTAAGGTCCTGCCCTCTGGGAAAAATGCTACTGGAGGAGCCCTGAAATGGCTACATGCTCACATTCAATGCACAAACACTCCTTCTGGCTAATGTCAAGCTCCTAAGGTGAAGTTACAAAACATGGTAACAGGAAAACGTACGCAAGCAGTTCTTGGTTGACACCAAGAGTCAGCTCCAGAACAGACCGGAATGTGTAGGAAGAAGGCAAAGCAGCTATAAGGGATTTTCATCTCTGGGGCCTGGAAACCAGTAGATGAGCAGGACTCAGTGATTGCAATGGGCCTGGCCCTTCCCTCCTCCCCAAAACATGCCTCTTTCCTGTTGCCCAAAACCCAGCACCTCACATAGGAGAAAAACAGGCTTTGCTAATGCAGGTTAAAGACATGGAGATAGGAGGCAATCCTTGATTGATTGATTGGTTGTCAGCTCTCTATAGTCACAAAGGTCTTATAAGGAAGACAGGGAACGAGCATGATAGAAAGAGATATGAATTTTAAAACAAATAAAGAACAAATCAAAACCAAAAGAGCAGCTGAGGAGAAGCTGAGAGGGAAGGGCCACCACTGCAGAGGACAGCCTCCAGAGGACAGAAACCAAAGAGATTCCCCCTGAAGGCCTTGGGAACTATGCAGCTCTGTAGACACCTAGATTTTGGTCTTTATCTAAATAAAGTGTGTGTGTGTGTGTGTGTGTGTGTGTGTGTGTGTGTGTGTGTGGTGGAGGTGGGGGTTTGGTTGGCATGAGAAGATGATTCACAGGATGTAGGGCCAGCCAAACATGTATAAGAACCTGAGTTAAGGTCCAAGCCCCCATGTAAATCTTGCAGAGTGACCTGTAGCTACAACCCTCCTGCTGGTAGGACAAAGGCAGAGGGCTCCTTGTCTCTCACTGCCCAGGCCATGAAAATGGCCTCAGAAAAGGAGGTAAAGAGACATCAAGGAAGGACACCCAGCATCAGCTTCCAGGCTCGAAATGGTCATGTACACAAGCACATATACACAGCGTGCACAGAAACAGACACTATTTTTAAAAATTACTTTCAGCTTCTTACTTCTTGAAATATAAAATGATAAATACATGCTTCTCCAAGCCATAGGTTTGTGGTAGTTGTTTAACTGACAATAGAAAATGAATACACTGACTAAATTAAAATCAGTGTGGAAACTATGTTAACACTGAAATATCCAGGCACTGGAGGAATAAAACTATAAAATTATAAAACAGAGCCCTTTACTTCAGCCTATGGCTAAATAAAACCTGGAGATTAAAGAACTTGAACCTTTCAATATCAGCAAGTTTCATATTGAAAAAAAGTAAAACAGTAACAAAATGCAATCAACCTGGTTTGGTGTTCATCTGTAATCTCCATGACCGAGAAAGAAGATTCTTAAGGAGGAAAGCTGGGCTGCAGAGAAAGACTCCATCACATAGATATAAATATAAATATAAATATAAAACAATCATTTTTAAAGTTTATCTGAAAAAAAAAATTCAGACAAATTGAGTCCATTGGCTACCCACTCCCAAACTCATGAGAAACATCAGTTAAGGAAAAAAACACCTCCCAGGGCATATGCCAATTCAAGTTGTTAATATAAACTGAAGTTCTCAGGAAAAAAGATACACTATATTAAAGATTTTACATGAGTGATTAAAAGCTGGGGCTCATGTAGAGTTAAGATATTGCAGGTTCAAAGCCAAATGATCTTGGGCTGTCATCACACATTAATAGCCATTTACTAGTCAACTCTGCGCCTGACCAACTACCCTTGTGCCTATCATGTGTATCCTTCCGGGATCTGGGGACAGATCTCTAACTCCCAGCACCCAAAAGCCAGAAAATGCCATCATGTAGTATTTGGAACCTAGAGCAATGGCCTCCCACCTCTGCTGCAGTTCCCCATCTCCAACCTGATGCTTCCTTCTGTGTATTTGAAACAGGCCTTGATTGATTATTTTCTTTTGTTCTGTAACTACAAACTTCATGAAATCATTTTCCATGTTTGAGTGTGACATTTGGGGGGGTCACATGAATTTACAGTTCTTAGCCATGGTCATTAATAATGGCTTGAATGTAAACTATTAATTCCCTGTGAGGTGAGAGTTGTGCTTTATGTCAGCGAGTTCTAGCTGCCCACTGCCATGTCTACAAGGATAATAATTGAGTAGTAGTACTGGGGGTGATATCTTCTGGGCTAGCCTGGATCATAAAAACAAAGGGGTGTGCAGATTGTCCCAGAAAGTAGGATGGGGGTCTCCCACTACCTTTGATCCTCCATCACTATGCCCAGGCCTGGGAACAGACAAAACAGATTCTTCTCCATTCCTCTCCATTCCTCTCCATTCCTCTCCATTCCTCTCCATTCCTCACCATTCCTCACCATTCCTCACCATTCCTCTCCTCTCCTCTCCTCTCCTCTCCTCTCCTCTCCTCTCCTCTCCTCTCCTTTTCTCTCCTCTATTCTCCTCTCCTCTTCTCTCTATGCAAGGCCTGCCTTAGTTGTTTCCTGTAGCAGCTCTCACAAATGACACTAACTAGTGGCTTCAAACCATAAACATTGATCCACAGCTCACAGCCACAAATCAAGGGTCACTCTCTTGCCAGAAGTCTTCTCCAAGGGATACTCCATCCTTTGCCCAACCCTTAGCTTTGAATCTTGTCAACCCTGTCTCTGTTTCGGGTTCACATTGTCCTCTCCACTCATCTGTAAGTTACTATGCCTTTAAAGAAAGATACTGCTAATAACATTGAGTGTCACCCATCCAGGGCAATCATTTGGCCTCCCAAACCCTTAACTAATGATACCTGGAGACCCTGAGACAGTTTTAGTTGCCAACCAGACACAAGCCACACTGAACTGCGAAGAAAACCTCACTAGGGATTATCTGGATCAGATTAACTCATGGTTATGTCTGTAGAGGACTGCCTTGATATCATAATTGGTAAAGTGATGTAGGAAAAGTCATCTTGTTAGTGGAGGCAAGATTCCCTTGGTTTGGGTCCTGAATGCATAAAAAAGGCAAGAGTGAGCTGAGCACAGACATGGCATTCACCGTCCCCTCTCTGCCCCTAACTACGGACCTGACTGTTCTAAATTCCTGCTGCTGTGCCTTCCCTGCAAAGATGGACGGCAGCCTGGAATCATGATCCCAATTAACGCTTTTGTCTCCTAAGTTGCTTTAGTCTGGTGTTTTAACACAGCAAGAGACACAAAACAAAGACAGGAAGTAGCTACCCTGTTCTAGTTCTGCCTCACCTTTTCAATCCTGAGCAATGCAGTCCTGGAGAAACCAATGCCTGCCAAAGGCCACAGGCTCTGACACCTGCTTGAAAAGCCCTCTGGTGGCTCTTTCTCAGACCTCACCCCTCTAGACGAGACTGGCTCCTCTCTCTCTCTCCTTAGAAGGACCCTCCAGCCTGCAAGGGACAGGCTTACCTCAAAACCACATGCAAGAGCATTTCCTACCTTCTTCTCTCACCTTCCCTGAACAGCTGGTCTCTACCAGAAATTACCAACTGTGGTGTACTTCGTACCTATTCCACTCCACCAAAGAGAATTCTAGAAAACAGAGACCCTCATTGGACTTGTCCTCTGTAGCACACAAAAAGAGCATAGCAACACATGTTCAGAAGGATGCTAGCTAAATGATGGTTTCTGGATGCCTCACTATGATGATTTTAAGGCCTGGCTGAGTATCACCATCTTCCACCTGCTCTCTCTCTCTTTTTTTTTTTTTTTTTTTTTTGACCAAAAAAAAAAAATAGTTAATGTGTTATTCCTGGGTTCCCTTCAAATGTGTTCAGTTAAATCACGACTGTTAAAAAGCTTTTCTAACCAGACAATTATTTTGTGCCGCCTCCCAGCTGGAGTGCAAGAAGCCATTACGCTTTCTTTGGAATGCTTTTGCCTCGTCTAATTAGTTTAAAATGTTGATATTAGTCCAGAAGTTCTATTGTAGGCTTAGCACCTCAGTACTTGCCCATCCCATGCGCACTTGGAGGAGCACCTCTTGGATATTCCAGCAACACAAACCTTATCAGAAAGCAGACTCCTGCAGCAATTATACAGATACTAACATTTGTCTAGTATTATAGTGAGCACACATATACTTAGAATATTCAGCCAGGTATAGATTTTTAATAATCGTTGAAATGTGAAGAAATATATTAATGCAATGAGATTGGCATTAAAAATTCTCGTTCCCAATACGCTGATGAAGATCATCTGTCGCAAAATAGCCTTTGCAATAAGTGGGTTAGATGCCTTCAACAGAATCCATGCCTTATCCACCTTCCCATGCACCTGGAGTCACAGATGGACTCATGGGAAAAGAAGGCACCATTCTCAAGGGCATTGACAACTTAGGGAAAATGAGGGGCACTGACTTCTGGCTTCTTGTTTAATTAAGGACATACAAAGTAATATAAGTACACACATCACCTGTCTAGTGCTATGACTGTGTGTGTGTGTGTGTGTGTGTGTGTGTTGGTTTGGGTGCTCACATGTCTACTGTACTGGATGAAAGACACATCCAGTGTCTTTCCCAATTGCTCTGTACCTTATTTTCCTGGGACAGAATGTCTCTCTGAGACAGACTTCACCATTTCAGTTAGATTGGTTGGCAAGAGAGCCTCCAGCAACTTCCTGACTGTCTCACAGAACTGGGTTTACAGGCATACCCAGCTTTTACACAGATGATGGGGATCTGAACTCAGATTCCAGTGTTTTCTCAGCAAGTATTTTTCCCACTGAGCCAGCTCCATGATCATTTCTTAAAATAAAGGATCCTTTAAGAAAGAAAAATCAAGCTCGTGATGAGTAGTCTCCCCGCTGAATGGGATAGACTTGCATGTATGACTGCCTCCCAGCCTTTCCTTATTTCTCTTCGGTCAACTGAGACCTGAGGAAATCGATTTTTCAGCCTACATCCTAGGGCGAGTTTGTAAGCCAGTGGGTTTGGAAATTACATGTGGGAGCTCTGTTTTAAGCACTGAGATTGAGTGACAGATAAAAAAGTAAAGGATGTATTGCCCTTCTCCTGTTCTCCAAGCAGTTCCTAGCAAACCCAGACAACAGGATAGAAGTCTTGGATTCTAGAATAACCTGATCGAGGATATATGTGCATTGCTTGACTTTTTTAAGGAAGGGTCTCATGTGTGAGCCTATGGCAGCCCATGGTGTGCCTGGAACTCACTAAAGACCAGCAAGCTTCTGAGTTCTGGAATTACAGGCATGCACCACCATACCCAGCCACAGATAGTTTCATGGGGTGATGGCTATTGCAGTTATTGCTCAAGGACATAGGTTTTCATTAGGATTAAGACATTCTGGCATGGGCTGGTTGCAGTGTCAGAGGCAGGCAGCTCTCTCTATGTGTTGGTAGCCAGCCTGATCTATACAGCAAGTTCCAAGGCTATACAGTGAGACTCTGTCTTTAAAAAAAAATAAAAGCAACAACAAATAAGCCATATCAGTATAGTGACTATAGTGAACGACTCCATATTGTACACTTGACAACCATGGCAAGTAGATCCAAATGTTCTCCCCACAAAGAATGCTAAGTATGTGAGGTGTTGAGTATGTTAATTAGCCTGATTAAACAATTTCACAACATATGCATACAGCAATCAAAGTATCACATAGTATACCATAAATATATGCAGTTTCTGCCAATTATCGCTTACTAAGACTAGGGGAAGAACACTAAAATGGGGCGTAAGTGACTTTGGGCTCATGTGGCTGTACTTCTCAAGAAGGCATCAGCAGAGAGGGCAGAGAGGGATGGTTCTGGGTGGGCAGTTGGGATGAGAGATACAGGATGTAGTGAGGACAGTGGGGGAAGGGTAGAGGATATGGAGCAGGGCAGTCACTATGGGGGGATGGGAAGTGCAGAGAAGGGCAGTCAGTAGGTAGCTTAGGAGATACAGTGTGGACAGCTGGAGGTGGGGAGGATACAGTACAGACAGGTGGGGGAGGTGCGGTGTGTACAGCTAGTGGGGGAGGGGACATGAAGGAAGGAGCATGGCATTCAGAAAGGATGGAGGATTGAATGTGGGTAGTCAGGGTGGGAGGATGGAAGATGCAGCCATCAAGTTGGGCAAGAGCAACAAGGCAGGAGGGAGTCCTCCTACCTCAGTGGAGTGAGTAGAGCTCACATCTGCCTGTCTACTCCTCTAGAGAACAGGTAAAGTGGTCCTTAACGCTCAAATGCTTGGGATCAGAAGTGTTTTGAGCTTAGAATCATTTCAAATGTGTCAATATCTGCAAGTATACCATGAGACATGCTGGGAACAGGACTCAACTTACTTCTCTTTCATATGTACCATAGTCACATGATGGAAGCTAATCATGTGTAAACCATTAGTCACCTCATATATGACGTAGTTTTATAATATGTAATTGTCTACTTGAGGATGTCATGTTGGCACTCAAAAAGTTTTGGATTTGAAAGGATCAAATTGGATTCGGTAGTTTGGAGATCTTCTATGTTGCATTTGAGTCTGTTTTATTCAAGATTTCTTCTATCACCAGGCATTGTGGAAAGACTCCAGCCTAAAATGACAACTGACATTTGGGAGCTGAACTCATAGGCATCAATCTAAGGACTAAAGAATGTGAAATGTGGTGCCCACTCCTGTCACTAACACACCACTGCTTCAGGGTTAGTAGAGATAAACCAAATACTACTGCTCTGCTAGTATAGGAGCATAGCAATAAAATGACTCCTGACATTTGGCTACACTCATAGATCAGTGTCTTGCTCAACCATTATCAGAACCTGCAGTACATGGGAACAAATTCAGAGACCCACAAATGGAATGCAGAATGAGAGATCTTAGAACATTCAGTACTATGGAAGTTCTCCAATGACTCCAAATCCCTCCCCTTGGGGCTCTCTTTTGACCCTGTAAAAGAGAAAGTGGAGAGAGTGTAAGAGCCAGAAGGAATGGAGGACACCAGAGAAACAAAGACTCCTAAATATAATAGGACCAATGCACATGTGAACTCACAGAGACAGTGGCAGTGTGCATAGTGCCAAGCCAGATGGGGGCCTCCCCAGCACTGACAGGAAACAAACGCAAGCTCCCTTCCCCAATCCAGATGCTATATGTCCAATTGATAGCCGCTCACCAAGGACAAATTATTTTTCTTTAATGGAGTCTCCCTAGGTATACAAACCATACCCAGCCATAGATAGATGGCCAATACAAATCAGACTCAATGATCTCTTTGGAGGTACTCTGTTTCCCCCCTACAGGTCTTCTGCATAAATATTATGGTTTCTGATTTTGTGTTTTTATGACTTTCTGTATGTACAAACAATGTGTGTGTGTGTGTGTGTGTGTCTACACGTGTTTCTTGTGCCTTTTCTTTGGCTCTTTTTTTTCTGCTTATTTTGTCCTATTCTGGTTTTTATTTGTTTGTTAATAACTTATTTTATTTTATTATTATTTTTAGATGCCTGCTTTCTAATGAGAGGGAGAGAAAGGGGTATGGGTTTAGATGGGGGGGAGTGGGAAGAGTAGGGGGAGGGGAAACCATAATCAGAACATATTGTACTTAAAAAGTATTTTTAATAAAAAGAAAAAAGGAGGAAAAGAGAGAGTATGTGAGAAAGACATGGAAACAGGGGCGGGATGGAGATGGAGACAGAGAGGGAGATGGACAGACCAGCCCTGTAATTTTTGAAGGTAGTGGTGTCACCTCCAGACACTGATATAACTCACAGGCTGCTTCTTCCCAGCCTCACTGGGGCAGCTACTCACACAATGGCATGCAGCGTCAGCATGAGTGGGAGCTCTATGAATCAACGGGAACACAGTCACATGCTCCAGTTCATCTCCAATGCAGGAGCTATGTGGGAAACTGGCTCACTCATGATGAAGGCCACAGGAAATGAAATCTATACTGTTCTCCTGAGTACTCTTGGTGACAACTGGGTCTGCACCAAGTCCTGCCTTCTGGCTTCAGGCTTTACTCACCATGAAAGACTGGGAAGATCAGTCTCTGCCTGCCCGCTGTGATGACTTGAAACAAAGGTCATTTTGGGAGGTCTCCTGTGTGTTGACTAATTATGAGAAACTTCCCTGAACATGTTAATGGTATGATATACAGAAATACTTGGAATTGAAAGAATATGAATGCTGGATGTTTGAGACATGGAAAGTGATGGGTGTAACAAGCAGATACATTTTTCGATGAGAATCATCACATTAGCACATTCTAGCTTTATACCTACAGGGGAGGTGGGTGGGTGGGTGGGAGGGTGGCTGGGTGGATAGATAGATAGATAGATAGATAGATAGATAGATAGATAGATAGATAGATAGATAGATAGATAGATAGATAGATAGACAGAGCACTGCATATGTACTATACATGTGCTCATATATATGTGCACAGTTTGTGGTTGGGTACATGCATGTGGAAACCAGAAGTCAACATCAGCTATGTTCCTTTATAACTCTTTACCATATCATTGAGACAATGTTACTCAATGAAGCTGGAATTCATCAATTCTGCAAAATCAGCTAGCTAATAAGCCCCAAGGATGCCCTTGTCTCTACCTCCCCGCCATTGACTTTGCAGGAATATTTGGCTCCGGTCTTACTGCTTGTTCAGCAAGTGCTACTTCACTAATTGGGAAGATTTGAATGAGAAATGTGCTTCATAGTCTTGCCCATTTGAACACTTGATCCCCTATTGATGGTGCTGTTTGGGGAGGTTTAGGTGGTGCAGTCTTGCTGGAGGAAGCATGTCTCTGCGGGCAAGCTTTGCTAGTAAAAGCCTCCACCACTTGCAGTTTGCTCTCTCTACTTTGTGTTTGTGGTTCAGAATTAATCTGTCTCTCAATCTCTGTTTTTGCTACTGTGCCTGCTGTTCATTGCCATGCCTCCCTGACATGATGGGCCACGATGTTCCTCTGGAACTGTGTCTTAGTTAGGGTGTCATTGCTGTGAGAGACCATGAGAACAGCAAGCCTTATAAAGGAAAACATTTAATTGGGGTTGGCTTACAGTTTCAGAGGTTCAGTCCCTTATCATCATGGGGGAAAGCATGGCAGTGTCCAGGCAGAAATGGTGCTGGAGGAGCTGAGATTTCTAAACCTTGATCTGAAGGCAGGGGCAGAAGGAAACTGTACATCACACTGGCGGTAGTTTGAGCATAGAGACCTCAAAGACAGTGACACACTTCCTCCACCAAGGCCACACCTACTCCAACAAGGCCACACCTCCTAATAGTGTCATTTCCTATAAATCGAGCTTTCAAACACATGCGTCTACGGGGCCATTCCAATTCAAACCACCAAAAACTCTTCTATAAGTTGCCTGAGTTGTGATATTTTATCATAACAATAGGAAAAGTAACTAATACACTAACTGAGCCATCTCTCCCTCAAGTCCTTCTGAGTTGTGATGAGATCTTCTAAGGACCCTAATTCCAGCCTGTCCTGACCTCTAGTATCCAGAGATCTCAGTGAATGTCTTCATCCTAGTACTTCCATGGAAAATGTTGCCATGGTTTGCATAAACTGTCTCCTGCATGTGCAAGTGTCCACATGCTGACAATATGGTCCCTAATGTGGTGGTCCTAGAGCTGCTAGAAGGTAGGACCAGATGGCAGGGTTTTAGGTCACTGAGCACACTGCCATTGGAACAATGTAAGTTGCTCAACTACCCTTCAATATCTTTCAAGAGAAAGCTATCAAAAAAGCTTGTTTCCTAAGCTTTTGCCACCCAGCTCCTTAACCTGCTCATTGACGATGTGAGCATTCAGCCCATGTGCTCATGCCCCGCCATTATACTTCACCAGAGCCTACAGCATGGCCTCTAGACCTTCAGCCTCCAAATCAAGGAGCAGAATAAACCTTTCTTCAAAAGTTAGTCTTTTTCATATAGCAACAAGAAGCCAAAACTCAGAGCATCCCAGCGTTGAAGAGCTGCCTGGAGGCAGACACATGGCCTACCTGATCTCTGCATCCCTTATTCTAGGCACTCTCCTACTGAGAGGGTTTTTCTATTAGCAATGGGTGCTGGATAAGGTCCCAAGACAGGCCTGTCAACATCTTAGGCTTCCACCACCCCACCACACTCCACCCCCAACCCCCAAAGAGCCAAGCTGACACCACTGTGAACAAATCTCTCCAGTAACTTTCAGTTTTGCTTCTACCTTCATGTTAGTATGACTTCAAACCTAGTTTTCCCCTTTATCAGCAGGAAATGTGGCAATTATATACTGTTTTATTCTAGCCTGGGTGATATAGCTTAAGACTGGGGGTCCCACATCCCATCCTGCAATGAGCAAACTGAAGTTAGAAGGCCATGAAGAAGTCTGTCTCCCAGCCAACATCCTCCAAGTGGTGCAAGGATAGGCACCATCCTGGAATGTGGGCCAGAGAAGAAAGGTGGAATAAGATGCTACTGCTGCTGCTGCTGCTGCTGCTGCTGCTGCTGCTGCTGCTGCTGCTGCTGCTTCAGACAGGCTCTAAGGAAGACGTCCACTAACAGGGACAATGAACTGTGCTAGAGGAAGAACCGGGAAGGGAGCTCTGTTCCTGCCCAGCTGGGGGACTGGCAAAGAAAAGGAGGCCCCTAATGGCTCAAAGCTATGCTGGCAAATAGCCATATTAACATTATAGAAATGCCCTAATTAATAAAAGAATAGAGAGTGCATGAAGAGAGATGTTATTATTTATACTTAAATTATCCCATTAACAACCTTTCAAATGGGGTGAAAAATCAGGTTTCCAGGAAGCTAGACCTGGGCATTTCCTAAAGGAAGCCAATCTGACCCAGTTTCAGTGAGTAAGCACCATGTGTGGAAGCATTTGTTAGCTCTGGGCACTGTTCCCAAGCACTGAGGCAGAATAAACAATTGACAGTGGATATTGTGACCTTGGATCATCAACTCAGAAGCCTACATCATGTGCCCAGATTAGAGGCTATTTGTAAAAAGCCGTGGACACGTAAGTGCTAACATACAACGAGGGCTAATCCAGAGGCCTACTGAGTCTGGCAGGCTCTGCTCACAGCATCCCTGCAAGGCCGGGGATGTCAGTATCTCCATCTTAGGAGAAGACTAAAGCCTGACACCCAGCGTAGGTCCTCCTTGTCTTCTCTAACCCTTTAGTACAGGTCAGACTCAGCTGGATCTCTCTGCCTCTTGTCTTGTGAAAGAGACTCCTCAAGGCCTCTCTCTGGTAGTTTCTGGGTAAGAGAGAGGAGGAGGAAGCCACAGCTTTCAGAGCCTTCTCCACAGTCTGACCAGCTAAATGAGTGAATCTGGTTTTGATTACATCTTTACTTGTGCACCTTGCCCTCCATGTTTTAAAACACCTAATATCTACATACCTAAAACAGGAAAACCCAAGGGAAGATTAAAATGAACTCTGTTCTTAAAGTATAATTTTGATAAAGTAATCCCTATGTATCCTTAAATAAGTCTCCCTTTTCACTAATTAACCATTAATGTATAGATGACTTTCTACTTTGATAAAGAAGCTAACAATAGAGAAAATTAAAACTGCTGAGGCAGGGGTGACTGAGACAGTAATTAAGGACACCTGGACAGGAGGTCCTATTTAAATGTGTGGCTCTGAGGTGGTTGGGGGAGGAGGGTGAGCACATCTGTAATCTCAGGACCCAGGAGGATGATGCAGGAAGATCCCAAGTTCAAGGCCAGCTCAGGCCATAGAGAAAGTCTGAGAATAGCCTGGAATCTGCCCAACATAAAATAAAACAAATAAGTTCTACAGACAAAAGAGAGAGATACAGGTGGGGGAGAGCAGAGCACAGGGTCATGAAAGGTAAGGTCGTGAGGGATCAGAACTTGGTCCCCTGGAAGGATGGTGAGAGGCTGAGGACCTGAGGACAACAGTGGAGACTAGAACATTTTCTCTCCTTCTACACTGGGAATGGTTGGCATCACTTATGCCTGGTAGGGTTAAACTTCCTACAGTCCCTTTAGGGATCAGTGTAGTGGGATCTAAACAAAATTATCCACACATAAAGCCTTCATTCCCATATAGAAATTTACCCACACACAGCAGAGGGCTGACAAGCTAGACAGCATGTGCTGCCTCTAGCTAATCCATTCATATCCCTGGCATCCACATATACGTCTTATCTCTATCACTACACCCACTAAAGACCATTTTACATTTTCTTATTTATAATGCAAATGTGGACTGCCTTTTTCCTGTCGGCATACAAGCCTCACTTGGGCACGTATCTTTTCACACCGTGGCACCCTAAGGGCCTAAAAGACATCACATGTAGTAGATCCTCAGCAAATCCTTGCTAAACCCACCTCAAATCCAATCTTCAGAAATCTTCATAAAAGTGAAAAAGGCCCACATGCCACATTCGTCCTTTTTCAAAAAAAACAAATTGCTTAGATATTTGATTAGGTGTCAGAGACAAAAAAAAAAAAAAAAAAAAAAAAAAAAAAAAAAAAAAAAAAAAAAAAAAGCACAGTAAAGTTATAAAAAATTTTTTTTTGTACAAGCTTAAGATGAAAGATATTTAGTGAGAGCTAACATACTTTGGAGAACTGTCTGGAGGAGCCGATTAAGGTTATGTTCCATTAATACATTCTGAGGGAACAGCCCGAATCTGGGTTTAAAAAGAAAAACCTTTGTTCTTGGAGCAGACAGCAAGATGAGAGAAGCCCACATCACCACTGCGGCCCCTGTCTTTCTCGCACCACTTAAAAGCCTTTCACATTATGCTTTCTTTAAATAAAGTTGTAAAGGAGCATATGTTGGAACAGAACTCTCTAAAATGTAATTTAATGGGTGAGCTCCTTTCAGCCTGGCTCAGTGCAGAAAGGATGCAGGAATCGTCACTTTTGACCTTTGTTTCTATTAGTTGAAAGTTCTGTGGAAAGTTCTCTCAGACCCCAGGAGACTCTGGCCCAGTCAGAGCTTCATCACCACCAAGGTCACTAGGGGTAAGTCAAAACAATGGAAGGGTCATGGGGCATAGACACATGACCTTCTTCAGAGACTCTGCTAAGCTGGCATGGTAGTGGGGCATGGTAGTCCACACCTATAATTCTAGCATGTCAGAAGCTGAGACAGGGGGACCATGACATCAGTGGTGATCATGAGTTCAAAGCTAGCCTAAGTTCCTGGGCTACATACCATCTCAGCTAGATAAGAAAACCCTGTCTCAAAAAAAAAATTTTTTTAAGGACTATCCTAAGACTTCTCAGTATTCTGTGTAGCCCCCCACTCTCTTTACTCCTATAGTCTCAAGACCCTCCAATTGTCTCTTTAATATATATATACATATATATGTATATGTGTATATATGTATATGTATATATATATATATACATATATATATATATACACACACACACATTTACTTGATGTGTAAGAATATTTTGCTTACATGTCTGTGTACCATGTATATGATTGGTGCCTGCAGAGGCCAGGAGAAGGCATCAGATCCCGTGGCACTGGAGTTACAGAGAGCTGTGGACAGTCATGTAGGTGCTGGGAATCAAACCTAGGTCCTCTGAAAGAGCAGTGTTCTTAGTCACTGAGCCATCTCCCTAGCTCCAGCTCCAATTATTTTTGATGCCTGTGAAATTCTTTAAACATCATGGGATAACTTGGTGCAAAAACACAACACAGTACACATATCTGAACAGAGATCCCTGTAAGTGACAGAGGCCCATCATCTGAAAGAACATGAAGGAACTACATCTAGACACTCACTACCTAGAGAAACGAGCCAGTCAGCCAGAGCTTACTGGGAAACAGCTTTCCTGCTGTAGCTTTGGGGAGGGCCCACAGCTTCAAAGATAGTTGGTAAGTGGCCAAAGAAGGGGCAGAACCCCCTAGCTGTTTAGAAAAAAACTATAGATGAGATTATCATAAGCTAAATCTACATCAGTATGTAGTCCCAATGTCCACACAGGGTGCAAGTCACTGGCATCAAGTGTCAGAGATGAAAGAGGTAGGATTTACACGGTCACTTGGCCAGCTCAACTGACGATCTTTTGCAGGTAATAGTTGCATGTCATGAGAACAGATGTGCTGGGAAATTAATCCAAAACCATTTGTTTTGGATACTTTCCATCAAGTAACACCCACTTTCAACTCCTGGGTTGAATTTCCAGACACAGGATGTCCTTTGATCCCCTTCATGACATCAGCTCATAGCCATTTTGGTGACAACATCCATCCCCGACATGTGGCATGCCCACATAGCCTGGTCCCAGATATGTCAGGAACTATACATTTTCTCCTTTCTGTTGTCCTGGGAAGCTGCCACCATGAATCTCACAAACATCTTCCTACATCTGGGCAGGTGAGTAGAAGTTGTACCAGCAAGAGGAACATACTGCTCCAAATCTCAGGCATACCATAGAAGAACAGCTATAAGAACAGGCCCAAGAGAGGTTTGCAACCTGCCATACATAGTAATTTTTCTTTATAAGAAAAAAAAATAATGAAGTGCAACAAGGTGGCACTTGACCCTGAGAAAACCCAGTCCCACTACATGCTGGCCATGTGATTTTTGGCCAGTAGTGCTATCTCAGAGCTTCACTTCCCTAGCAGGAATGTAGACCCAGGAACTGAAGAGAGAACTCAATGTCATGAATGTTAACAAGTCTTGCAGAGAACCCAACCTCAGTTCCCAGAACCCACTTCAGACTCCAAGGAATCTTACATACTCTTAGGATCTACAAACACACACACACACACACACACACACACACACACACACACACAAATCTTTTTTTAAAAGATATTTCTCCTAGGATTATAGAGACTATGTAAACAGTTTAGTTTGTTGATATCTACACAGGGAGCTGTGGACACACATTAGTGCTTGTAAAAGTCATAGCCTGTTCTGTCTTCTTCCTGGACTCCCAAGAAGACTACATTTCCCAGCATTCCCTATGGTGAAGTTTTGTTCCATGTGACACAGACCCAATAAAAACCTCATTCCTCCTGTCCCCTTTCTCTTCTCTCATCTCCCAGAGGCTGCCTCTATTTCCCTTCCCAATAAACCTCCCACGTGAGACTTGCTGCTTAATGTGATTTTGTTGGGACCCACTGCATCGTTCTAACAGGAGGGAGTGAACCAACTCCCACAAGCCATCTCCTGACCCCTACCTGCCTCCCATCACATATGTGTGTACCTCCTTGCCCCACACTAAATAAATAAGCAAACAAATAAATAACTGCTATTATAAAAACATGCTTCTTGTTTATCTGAAATTGAAGTATGACTGAATACTAAGCTTTGCTGCTTAATCTGTTTTGCTGTGTTATTTTGATGAGAAACAAGCAAAACCCATAATTAATTTATCTATTGAAAGGTTTGAAGATGATGCAGCTAATTTAGTTGTGGGTGCCTCTGGGGGTGTCACTGGGAAAGGGAAGAGATTGTAGTTCTTTCTCTTACAGTTCTATATTTGAACTGTTCTATTTGAACTGAGCACAGATTCATTGGGGGTGGGGGAAGAGTCGGGCTGGGTGTAGTAGTAAATGCACTACTGAGACAGAAAGTTACAAATCTGAGACCAGGCAGTGCTGCAAACACACACTCACTTACACATACACACACATCATATACTCATATATACAAACATACACACAATCCACGTATGCATATACATATCACACACATATGCATATATACATCACATACACACACACACACACACATACACGCACACACGCAGAATAAAACAGGAAAGAAAGAGGAACAGTCAAGACTCTAGGCTCTGAAAGTGTTTACTCAAATCCCGAGTGTGCAGAGGTTTGCAGGCGTAACCATTCTCTCTGTGTGTTGGCTGGTTGGTTGACTGAGGGGACTTTAACTAGGAGAATGTTTTCAGTTGAGTTCAAGGTCATCCTGAAGTTTCACAACGGAGATCCAAACTGTACTTCAGCCATGCTTGAAGATTTCTAGGAGGAAGAATATCCCCACTGTCTCTCTCCTCCTCCAGGTTCTGCTCTGAGCCTGGAAATTCACATCAGTGAACTCTGCCAGTTTCTCCAGAAACTAAGAATACTTTCTCAGCTTCTCCCAAGCAAGCCCCACTCACTGGCTGCACCGAAACACAGCACCCCTTAGAGGTAGTTTGACTGGGTAAATTCTTAGCCAAATGCAGACTCCTTGGAAGTAAGTAATGGAACGATATTGTGATTATAACAGTGTAATCTCTAACTCTCCTGTGGCACCTAGTCGTCTGTCAGGGACAGGGAATCATCAGGACTGCCACTTCACATCCACACACTGTCTTTCTTCCACTGAGCATGAGAACATGTATTTGCTGCATGAGTGAAGCATGCATGGTGACTAAGGTGGCCTTCCTAATCAAAGTATATCACACATATCCAGTTTTCTACTCCACTTCTACACCAGCATTCAAAGAGAATGCAGGAGTAACGTGAGCAAATCATAGGATAAGAGGTGGGGAGCAGAGTAGGCTACAACAAATGACTAATGAGTGCTGGCAGGGGCATGAAGTGGGGGTGACTGGAGCTGAGGCTGCAGGCTGATCTGATCAACGACCCCGACATCTGGGATCCAGTGGAATCTTGAGGAATCCTACTGTGAGACACAGAGAAAGCCCCTGCTCCAGAAGCCAGCAGTGAAGCACATAGCTCAGTGGGGACAACGAATTAACATCCTGTTTTCAGGACAGTTGGACCCAAGTCCCTTCTCAGGAGTGCAGTCTACATAACCACTCAACTACTCTTTCTTTTTCCTGCATTAAGGGGACTAGGATTCCCAGGCCTAGGGGGGCCAAGAATAACACAGAATGTCTTGTTAATTTCAAGTGAATCACTTTTTAGTAAAAATATTGCACAGCATACATTTACACGAAAATCAATTTGTTGTTTACAGGAAGCTCAGATCTTAACCAGGTACCCATAGTTCAATTTGTTAAGTCTGACAGCCCTATTTATGAGCAGGAGATTGGCAGGCGTGAGGCAGTGTACTTTCACAGACATTCCAAGTACATTAAATGACATTTACCTCATTTGTTTTAGGTGTCAGAAATTGCTGAGGTGGGCTCCCTGTTTTTTATGCATGACTTGTTCAACACTGAATCCTATCAAACTCCTTTTAAGGATCAGTTTGATTTTTCTGTTGCCAACTCAAGTGTTCCCTCCTTAGTCCCTTCTAGCTGTGTTTGTTCCTGCTGATCAAATGCGTCCTTGACTCGATGATACTAGAGCTTATTTCCATTGCTCCAATACTCACGTGTCCTATTCTATCCTCAGACTCTGATCATCTTACCAAATGGTTAATAAATTGTAGTCAATTTATCAAATAACCTCCCATTTCCCTTGAAGTGCCTTGAAGTCGACACATCTACCCAAATACAGTCATATGTTAGTCGCAGCTGGCTCTTCTTTCCAGTCATCAAAGATTCTTAGTGTTAAAGTCCTTTTGTTACTGTAGCTTTAAACATGATACTATTATTCTTCAGTATCCAATGTGTCAAGATTCCGTCATTCTCCCAATAATTAAAACATTTACCTATTCTCATCTTAACTCTCAATACTTGATGATAAAGTAAATATAGCATTAATGATATATGTAATCTTAAATTTCCTAATACCCACAAAAATATAAAATATAGATATAAGTAATTCCAATGGTATATTTCATTTGACCAACATACCTAAAAATATTTTATTTCAACATATAATCAATATTTTAAATTATAAAACATCCTGAATTCTTTTTATTTTGTCATGCCTTCAAATCTCACTGTTCCCTTCATATTTACAAAGCACCTCCACCCAGATCAGACACATGGTAAATGTCCTATTGTTGTATGGGGCCCAATGGCTATTGGATTAGCTGGTGGAGGTCTAAGCAAGCAACAAAGAATCTTCTACAAAATATTACGCTAATCCTGAGCTATGCAACATGAAGATGTTTCCATATTCAAATTTCAACCTCACACACATACAAAGACATTCTATTTCCATAAGTACTTGGCTAAAACATGAGGGGAAATGGGGGAAACTTGAAAAAGTCTACAGGTCAATATAATCTCTTAGTGTTCCAATCACTTGAAAAAGTCTACAGGTCAATATAATCTCTTAGTGTTCCAATCCTGAGTAATCAAGTGAGAATGCAGAGACACCAGAACACTCTATGACAGTCCTGGAGAGGTGTGGCTCCCACTCGACAATTACACCGGGAATAGATACTAAAATGAGAAAACCACCAGTCTCTGGGAAAAATGGTTTGCATTTTATTTTACTGCGATGCTCTCCTCCCAGCTGGATACCCGCCAATGATAAAGCTAGAGGTGGATTGATATCACAGAGGAAAATTAGCTCAGCACTCTGCCAGGAGACTCCCAGTCTCTATTTGGTGGGAAATAATTCAGATACACAAGTCCCTTTCTCATTTCCTTAGAATGGTGTTTCTACTAGTCAACATAATATATTATAGAACTGGCCAGTGGGAACTTAATATGAAACATTTTATATAAAATGTACAAATTATTTCTGCTGTGCAAGGAAAAAAAATCTATCCAACATGAGTTATAAGCTCAATCTAAACTACTTAAAGATGTCGGCACAGAGCTTAGGGTAAGGAGTTAGGGTGGGCAAAGTCCAGGGATGGGAATCCTATGGATGCTACTGTTCCATCTTGGCTATGGGCTAACTGATCAGGAACGAAGTCCTCCTTCCCTGCCTCTCAGCTACATCAGCTACAAAGCAAGAGATGGGTCTGGTGGGAATCTTCCAAACTGCAGGCGTTCACATGCCAAGGCCATAAAACTTGCTCTACATCTTTCCTGTACCCCGAGTCGGCAAACATTTCCCTGTAATGGTGCAGAAAGTAAACAGTTCAGCTTTATACATCAGACAATTTTTATTCTCAGCTCTGCCATTATAGCACAAACACAGCCACAGACAACATGTGAACATGTGAACAAATGAGAGGCTGTTTACAGTAGAGGAGCCTATGGTCAGGTCATAGTTTCTTGACCCCTCTCTATTATATTTTTATATAATACTTACTTATAAATTAATATATTTTGTTATCAACTGATATTGATACTTTAATGGAAATCAATATATGAATAGAATATATGAATAGAATCTATTCAGAGAAATAAATATAAAATAATTTTTAAACTATTACTTTACTATTTATAGTGACCCACAAGAGCTTCAAACAAGATTCTAGGATGTTCCCCCCTTGGAAGAATAGAGAATATAAGAAATACCCCTCTCTTTGCCTAAAGATACACCTTGAAATACTGACAGGTAACATGAAATAGTATCTGAAAATTGCTTCAAAAAATCTAACAAGCAACATGGTGTGCTAGTATGGAGTGGGGATGGAGTTACTGATGAAACCAGAGGCATTTGGGAGCTGGACATTTTAGCGTGAGTTTAAGATAGCTGCAGTTTAAAGGTTAACAAAGAGAATCTTGCCAAGGTATAGTATAAGAACAATAGCTTTCTAGAAGTCAAGGAGAAAACAGGGCAGAAGTGTGGAGAAAGCAAAGCCTTCCATTCCACAAGGCACCTCGCAGGTCCTAGCGCAGCCGCTGCTCATCACAGGAAAGTCAGCCAGAGAACAAAGGCTTTGGCGAGCAGCCCTGTCGGCCAGACTTTTGCACCCAGGGTCAAGCTGCAGGGAGGCCTGTCCAAAGCCCGCGGCTGTATACAAAGCCACAAGGTACACCCTGAGAGCTGGCACTGCTGTGGCCTGATAGTCAGCAGAGCTGCCTGGAACTGACAGCCAGGCAACCTTGAATTCCACTGTGCTCCCAAGCCACACATCTTCCCTTTAAACAATTCCACAGGAGGCTCAGAGCCAACACCAAAGAACAAAGCTGTTCAATATGCTAGAAATGGGTCAGTTTAATTTCATTGTCTAAACATACTGGAACTGAAGCAGAAAAAAGTAGCAAATGGCATAAATTAACAAACTGAACCCCACTGTGAGCCTGGCTACCATTCTGCTATTGAGATAGCCTGGCCTGCAGCTTCCAGCTGGGTTTGCTGAAATTTCAGGGACCACAGGAAGGCAGAGGCTCAAGCCATTGTCCCTCTGTCCCTCTGCAGACTAGAAGAAAAAAGGCTGAGAACACTGAAGTATCCCTAGGACGATGAAGGCCTTGAGGGTCAGCAGTTCAGTGCAACAAGCTTCTTGTCTTTGTATTAGCAAGGCTACAAGGAGTCTGTAGGGACTAAGACTCTTTTAGGTATAACAAAGGCAGGGAACACAGAGACACTGGGTCATTTGTTTTATCTTGTCATACACAGGGAAAGAAAAGCAACAGACTTTTAGATATTTTAGGCTTTTTTATTTTTAAAGCAAAGTATAATAAGAAAGCAGAGCCACTTGGCCTATGACTCTTTCCTAGGAATATCACTCATGTTATTCTGACTTCCATTGGGCCTGTATTCAGAGAGCCACACACTACCGCTTCCCTAAATACAGCCAAGTTTCAGGCCGCTTCCACATGGAAAAACTGGGACCAAGGGCATCATGGAGCCCCAGAGGCTACAAACTTTCAATCTGAGGTTGGAGATAGGAAATAGAAAAGAGGAATTTCAGATATAGCTGATCAAACCATGTTTAGGAAATCAAGAAATGGCAAAAAGGTTGTAGACACATTCCATGTCCCATTGGGTCCCCAGTGGCCTGTAATAGCTCTTGGGACAGTGGCTTCTGGCACCTTGTATACCAGAGCCTCACACAATGGAACAGTTCTAAAACCAGATTCAACTAGATTAATATATATTCATATATAACAATATTCATATATATTTTCCTCTGAGATATATATGTATATATATTTCATATATATATATTCATATATATTTTCCTCTGAGAAAGGAAAATATATATTTCAGAGAAAGAATTTACCAAACCTCTTGATTTCCTTTAAGAGATCAATACAACCAGGGAAAGAATATAGCACCAAGAAAATATAAATTAAAAGTCCTGCTAATTTTGAAAATGGAGAAGGTGTGGAAGGTGGAGAGACATGGGAGCCAGGCCTTACAAAACTTCCTGGGAACAGAGAGGGTAAGTGTGCTGTAGGTAATGCCTTTACCTACAGATGGTTGTGTAAATATGGCAAGGGTTAGCAGACTCCAGGCCCAAGTGGCCCTTCTGCCGGCCCTAGCCTCAAGCTCCTCAGGCTCTTCCCAGGTCCACTGACCCACATCCCATGTCTTTGACAGATAAGTTTGTCTGCCCGTAAAACTCACAGATGGAAAAAAGTAAGCCTAGGCAGGAGTGCGTTTGAAAACTCAACCCCTGATGTAATAAATGTTAAAACTGTTTACTAACAGGTCCTATTATGGCTTTCACACAAACATTCATAGGGAAAGGGGAAACACAGTTTACACAGGAGCCTCATAAATAATGCAAAAGGTCTAATTTACCATAATCACATCTGACATTTATCTCTAGTCGATAATGTATCGGCACATGCGTCATCTTATACAGATGCAATTGCAGGGCAACGGGCGAGCATCTGTGTTGGGGACTCAGTAAATTCCACCGCCCTTTGAACTGATGTGCAAAATTTGCCATCTTCAAAGATGTTCACCTGGACAAAGGATGGGAATGTCAGTGTTTGCTAGGTGAAATTAAGTGGGAAATTACAGAAAACGCAATTTAGATGAGAATTTTTTTTCAAGACATAAATATTCATAACTTACAAACTGACAAAGCCCTGCAGATACCATAGGAACCACTTTGTAAGAAGAGCTGATTCCTCCAGATTCCGTTTGTCAGTGACAAGATAATTTTCATAGCAACAAATTAACATCTCAAAGAGAACTGGGAAGGCTGTGGTGTGTGGGCAGGAGGCAAGCTGGGGTCTAGCAAAGGCGTTCCACACTCAAGTTTTTATTTCACAACTTTCCTAAGACGACTCTCACCGATCATATGTCCCTCTCGAGAGCCTAGGACCCTCCCAGTCCTGAAGAATTTTCTACAGCTTTGCTCTTAATCTGAGTCAGACTAGAGACCACCTTTTAAATCATTATTTAGTAATGCCTTCTTTACAATCCTGAAATAAAACTCAGATAAACCCACATGTTGAAAAGCAAATAGTGGGCCCTGCCTATAATATAAATGGAAGCTCAGGACAAGAGGTCTCTTAGAATGCCATATGTATTTCAGTGCTTAAGCATGATTACAGTAAAAGCATGTAAAAGCTGGGGAATTACCATACGAGGTCCAAGCACGTGCTATGACAATGGAAGTACCTAGGTTTGGATCCACAGTTCCTAACTAAAATCTATGCATAGAGGCATCTTCCTAGAATTCCAGTGTTGGGCCAGAGACAGGTGAATCCAAAGCTCTCTGGCCAACCAACCTAGCCAAACCAGACCAATGAGAGACCATGCCTCAAAATGTAAGGTGGAGAAGAACTGGGGGAAATAACTGAGAGCAACTTCTGGTCTGCACCCACATACATGCACACCTACACATACACATGTACATGGAATACATTATATATATACACACACACGTGCACAGGTGATAAAAAAATATTAGAAGTTAAAATGGCCCAGTGAAATAAAAGTTGTATTTCCACATAGAAAGTACACAAGTCCATACATATAGTATGTCTTAATGGATATGAATGCTGCCTCCTTCAGTGATGTCACTCCTGCATAAACAGTAACTCACTGATATATGGCAGACCTGTTCCTAGAAAATTAAATACTTATTAAAACCATGCATGTTCAGATTAGAATCTAGGTTTAGGTGACTATCCACAGATTTTTCTCATTTGCCTAGAGTTCCAAAAGGATATCTGAGATTCACCTCCAGAAGCCAGACGGATGGGCATACTGAAGAATGCTAGTCATGGCTGAGCCTTTTGGCTACCAACCATGTGACAGCACAAGCTAGCACCACACAGGTGTGAGGAAAGGCATCACTACCACCCACTTCCTCCTGACACCAAGACCCAACAGAGGTCATCTCAGTAGCTCTCTTTGCTCACTAACTCCACTTTCTCACAAACATGGCCCCGAACTCCTTACCCTCACCTTCTAAAAACATGGGGGCAATGGGCACAGCAACTTCACAGGGCTGTGGGCACCAAATACCTTCATGTTTATAAAAGCTCTAGCCACAAGCATAAACCATCAATGGAGCCTAGACTATACGATGCTTATATCTATAACAGAATATATGCCAGTTTCTCTGAGCTAAATCCTTCTATAATTTTGTTAAAGATATTTACTGGCCCTTTGAGTTGGGAGTCTTCGCTCTCTTCTATACCTATTATCCTTAGGTTTCATCTTCTCATTGTGTCCTGGATTTCCTGGATGCTTTGGGTTAGGAGCTTTTTGCTTTTTGCATTTTCTTTGACTGTTGTGTCAATGTTTTCTATGGTATCTTTTGCCCCTGAGATTCTCTCTTCTATCTCTTGTATTCTGTTGGTAATTCTTGCATCTATGACTCTTGATCTCTTTCCTAGGTTTTCTAACTCCAGGATTGTCTCCCTTTGTGATTTCTTTATTGTTTCTATTTCCATTTTTAGATCCTGGATGGTTTTGTTCATTTCCTTTGCCTGTTTGATTGTGTTTTCCTGCAATTCTTCAAGGGATTTTTGTTTCCTCTTTAAGGGTTTCTGTCTGTTTTCCTGTGTTCTCCTGTATTTCTTTGAGAGAGTTATTTATTTCCTTCTTAAAGTCCTGTACCATCATCATCAGAAGTGATTTTTAGATCCGAATCTTGCTTTTCTGGTGTGATGGTGTGTCCAGGACTTACTATGGTGGGAGTATTGGGTTCTGATGACGCCAAGTAACCTTGGTTTGTGTTGCTTCTGTTCTTACACTTGCCCCCTGCCATCTGACTATCTCTAGTGCTACCTGCTGCCCTTGCTATATCTGACTGGAGCCTGTCCTTCCTGTGATCCTGGTTATGTCAGAATGCCTCAGAGTCAAGCTGTCTCTCTGATCCTGTGATTCTGGGATTCAAGGATGCTGTGATCCTGAGATTCTGTGTGTGTCAGAGCTCCTGGGAGTCAAGTTGCCTCTGGGACCCTGAGATTCTGGTGTGACCAAGCTCCTGGGATCCTGGCATCCTGTGGACCTGGGCATGTTAGAGCACCTGGAAGTGGAGCCTTTTCTCGGTGTTGTGAGACTGGCTGCAGAGTTAGCACCCAAGATCTGCTGAGGGCACCTCTGATCCTATGGTCCAAGGCCTCTAGTGCACTTGGGAGTAGAGCTTCCTATGGGTGTTGTGGGACTGGCTACAGAGTTCTCGCCCAAGGTCTGCTCAGGACATTGGCTCAGACTGGAAGGAACCTGTGCCCGTGGTCAGATGGAGTTCCTGGGTGCCTGGGTCCCACTGGTCACAGTTACTTCTGGTGTTGGGGAAGATGTTGTATCTTCCTCACTTCTGATCCTATGATCATGGGTGCATTAGAGTGGTTGGGAGTAGAGCTTCCTTTGAGTATTGTGGGACTCTGAGCTAAATCTGAATGCAAAGAAGCCAAGAAGAGCCCAGAGATAGGGAAGAAGAGCTCAGAACAGCCAGGAGACTAGGAGCAATGAAGGAAGAAATCAGCAGAGCTCAGTAGACATGCTACAAAATTTGACCTTAATCCTCATGGGTTGGTGTTCTTTTGGGACACTAGTATGTGTACATTAGACAACTTTTCCTAAATGCCAAGTAAGGTTAAAGAGTAGCCTGTGGTAAATGATAGGGCATCATCGTTGGAACCTGGAGTAACTTGGTCAGATGTACTTTGCTAGTTCATCAACCCGATAACCATATAAGAAATGATTCAGAGAAAGTACAGCCAGCAAAACGAAGGTCATTCAGGAAAATGATTTCAGTTGCCCTGATTTCCAAATGTATAAGTGGGGAGGGCACTGCTACAGTCTGAATGTGTCCCTTGAAGTTCAGATGCTAAACATAATGGCCAACATGAGGGTGACATTAAGAATGGGGTCTTTAGGGGTAACTAAGTTAACACCTCATTGTGGGATTAAGGCCTTATAAATGGTGCCAAGGGATGGTCTCCTGCTCCTCTGTTTTGTTTTGTTTTGTTTTTCTGCCATGTGTGGACACTGGAGCCTCACTATTCATGAGGAATTAGCCTTTAGAATCTTGGCTCCCTGGCCTCTAGAACTGCAAGAAATACACTTTTCTTCTTCACAAATTACTCAGCCTATATTTTGTTGTAGCAGTACAAATGAACAAACACAGGGCCATCATGTAGTAACTACAAGGAGAGGGAAGGGTACCAGAAAGAATATTCCAGAGAAAACACTGAACACACATGTGACAGCAAGGGAGGATCAGGGATAAGAAACAATGTGGGGTTTCTGGCTTGGGTTATTAGAATTGGGTCTCACTCCCATGTCTCCTCAACTGTGAATCTAAAGGGCAGGAACCAGCTTGGAAGCACCCAACATCCTAATAACACGAGAAGACCAAGATCTAGAGAGGCCATTACCCACTTCCCACCAGAACTTTGTCCATGAGTCGGGGATTGAATTAGAGTCCAGCTGATATGCTAAGGGCCAAAGCTCAGCACAAGACTATGATTAAGCCTTGAACAAGAACATTTTCTACATGTCTGATCATGTCAGAGGACCTTCCTGAGAGCAGTATTGCCTTGTGGAGCTCTGAGGCAAGAAGTCCAGCTTAAACAGCCACCCAGTGGTCCAGGGCTGGTCAGTGCATCAGGTTAGGCACTCAGTTTCCTCATCTAAAGTTATATACTTGCTTAGGACTGCTGTGAAGATTAAAGTCAATAATCTTAGATAACCTTTCAGGCAAGTACCTGACAAGCATTGTCTGGGTGTCTGCTTTGGCTATTTTGTCTCATGCTCCTGTTGGGGGACACAGGCGAAAGCCTTGTTACTTCCAGAGAGAACAGAGCACGGAAAAGGTTTTGGCTCCAGCAGATGACAGACAGGAGAGTGAGCAAGTCCTGTGCAGCTTGCTGTATCTCACTGGGGAACCACACACCTTCTGACCACATGGAAGCATCAGCAGGGGCCCCTTTACCTCATAGTGAGGGCCGTGGCCATGGATACTGAGGATAAGAGAAGCAGGATCCCTGAGCCATAGTGAAAGCAGGCTCTGCCTCACCACCTGACTAGAGAGAATCATTTCACTGGTTAGAGCTTTGTGCCGTTACTGGAAATATAGAGATCAAAAATAATAATCTTCCAAGGCCCTGTATAGAGGGATGCCATGAGGATTCAGATGGAAATATGTAACAGAGGACCTGGCCAATGCTACATGCTGAAGGAACACTAATTCCTGGCAGACACTGGGAAAGGCCGCTGAAGGAGTACATTCTGAAGGGCTATGGCAAATCATTGCTTTACTGCCTGACAGTCTTAGGCTCTGCTCCTTATGGTGGGTCACCTGTAACATCCCCACTCTGCTCTGTGATAGCTGAGCAGCAGTGCCAACTCCACAGCAGCTACTCACATGATGGTTTTACTCTTCACACCAGCTACAGCAGCATCAGGACTTGTGTCATAACCACCAGATATATATGTACTATCTATTTACCTATCACCTACCTATCATCTATCTATTATCTATCTACCTACCTACCTAACTACCTACCTACCTACCTATCTATCTATCTATCTGTCTATCTATCTATCTATCTATCTATCTATCTACCTACCTACCTATCTATCTCCCCCCCCCCCAGGTATGATAGAAAGCATAAGAGAACTGAGGCTGTCTCACATCTTTCCTGCACATTCCTCATTCACAGAGGAATATATTCATTACTGATCTTATTGCTGTAACAGAATACCTGAAGAAAACAAATTAAGAAAAAGAAGGGTCTACTTCAGCTCATTGCTCTAGGGTACAAAATGTTGGAGGAAGTCACAGTAGTAGAATCTTGAGGCAGTTGGTTACACTGCAACCACAGTCAAAAGCAGGGAGCAAGGAATGCTCTGAGCTGGTCACAGTGAGTCTACGGTCATAAGCAGAGGACAGCCAGCCTACTCCTCTCATGCTTTCCCATACCAACAGAGGGGTGTCTCAATCCTTCTGACCCCTGAAACATGTGGTCTTGGGGGCAGAGGGGCATTTGGGGTCAGGATGAGTCCTAGTCTAGATGTGTAGTCCTTGTGGTTCATGCCCCCTCCATATCTCTTCTGCGGAAATGGAGGGGGAAAATGTCATGAGCTTAGGTTTGAGCAGGTTCCTGAGGCAGCTGGCCATAAGCAAAGAGCAATAAATGCTAGAGTCTAGCCACCTTTTTCCTTCTGGTTCCCACATTCAATTAGGGTAGGTCTTGCCACAGTCCACCTAGTCTAAATAGTTCATCACAGGTATGCCTAGAGGCTTGGTTCTTAGATGATGCTAGATTCTGTCAAGTTGACAATCAATCTTAAACATCATGCTGGGGGCAGTGGCAGGCTCAGAAGGATCAGTTATTACTAAAGATCTTGGCCATTACTGAGACCTGAAGCTCCAGTGCTGTTCCCTGTGGATGTTGCCTTTATGTCTCTAGTTTTTAAATGCTCCAGGAATCTGTTTGGATGTCACCATGGTTTGCACACATCACCAAAGAATAAAGTCTAGTTCACACTCTCTCTGCCTCAATCACAAGTCACTGTCCACCTGTGACATGCAGAATTCCTAGTGTCAATGTGGGCAGAAGAAGAATGAGCACCACAAGTTACTAAGTACTTCCCCTCTGGCATATTCACCACCATGGAGATACATGATTGTCAAAACATATCATTTGTGTTAAAAAGAAAAGTCTTTCCCCTACACCCCCAAGTAGTCTTTAAAGGAACTTTCTGGAAGTGGGAGGAAGAAGGGCCACCCACACTTAAATTGCTTGATGCTTCTGACAGAATTTTCTGAAAGAAAAGAAAAATCACTGTGCCCCAGGTTGATCATCATCATGTCACATATATGCTAAAGAAAACTTTCAGAGAGGATATGAATGTTCTAGAAGTCATCAGGCAGACCTCAAAAGGATATAGATCCTTGTAATGCCACCCCTAGTCAATGGGTCCTTGAACTCTCAATTCCAAAGTCTAGGTCCAGCCTGTGTGTCATCAGCATCTAAGAATAGCTAACTCTCAAGGAACAACTTTATTCATGACAGGGCTAGGCTCCAACTATACCCCTGCCTTCTAATCTTACAACAATGAGCATCATTAGGAGGCAAAGGTTTGGAGAAGTTACATAACTTGCCCCAACTTGAAAGGCTGGGACATCTAAACCCAGCTCTGCCCACTCCCAAAATGAATGGTCCCAGGCCAGGATGTTCATACAAGCTGCATCTGCCACTTGTCTTGCATGACACTAGGCACGGGCATGAGCAAAAACAGTGTTATCCAGCTCTGCATGCTGGGTCAGTTCAATGTGAAAATACAAAGAACAGTTCTCACCTTCCCAAGGATAGCAGACTACAAGGTCCACTGAACAGTTTGGATGGCTCCTCATGGTTATAAACAGAAACACTGAGTGTTATGATGATGATAATGATGCTGATGACATTGGAAAAAAAAACATGAAATCATTAAGTATAGCTAAAAGGCAAACAATACTCATTTTAAAATCATTAATTTAATGTCATCTCCCATCACAGGAAGATACTGAAGGTTGCATGTATGTCCTGGAACTGACCGTGTTAAAAACATCAAAGGTCACAGTGATGGGAGATTTTGGGGACAGAAGAAAGTTACATTTGTGTAGATAAAAGAATGGCTCCTCGCCTAAACACTACTCAGTAGTCACCATGAGTGAGCCCAAAGCTTATAACTTCCCTCTCTCTTTCCCTTCTATGTAGAAATATCTTTCTTTCTGACTGTGTCACCTTACCTGTCACTTTGAAGGTAATTTTACCCATATAATAAAAGGAATCCTGGGGCTATGGTCTGAGTTGCTGTGCCCTGAGCCCCCCATCCCAGACTGATAGTGAAATCCTTACCCCAAGGTGATGGGTAGTAGGGGGTGGAGTCTTTGAAAGGTTAGTGCATCATGATGGCAGAGCCCTCATGAACTGAGATTGTTTATATAAAATAGGCCCAAAAGCACTAGCTTGGCCCTTTACCACATAAAACAATGGCCAGAAGACTCCATCTATGGACCTAGAAGGAGTTACTACCAGGTAGAAACCTGCTGATTCCTAGCCTTGGACTTCAGGTCTCCAACCCTATAAGAAATGCAGTTCTGTGTGCATAAGCTACCCAGCCTCTGGAATTTTGTCATAGCATCCCAAATGAACTAAGATACCTGAGAAAAGACCATTCTGTGCATGTATTTTTACAAGTGAGGTTTAAAAACTAGAAAACTATCTGATTTAGTGACTTCAATTACATAAGAATAAAAGTCTCTCTTTATAAAGAATCTACAGTGAGGGTCTGAGTCTGGAGAATGTGACCCTTAGACCAGGCCTAGGCTCACTCCTTTGCTCACAGAGATGGGTAAGGCCTTCAAGCAAGTCTTCCTAATATATAACAGGTCCAGACAACTTTGTCCTGAAGACAGATAAACAGTAACTCTCTTTCCAGGAACTGCTCAGACCTAAGCCCAGAGCCAGCCTGCTAAGAGCTGTGATCCTCCTTGCCAACCCGAGGTCCAGATAATAAATGGACTGAACATCAGTGGAAAACAAAAATAAGGCTGCTGAAGGATCCAGATCTCCCAATATCCCCAACTGGCTTATTGTCAAATGACCAAGTACAGAGAAAAGTTATATAACTATGAATAATGAGCAGAAAACTTATTAGAAGCCATTGTTGTCCTTACTCTCAGTGGATTTGGAATCCCTCACATCTCTACAAGGTCCTTACACAACGCTTGTTATTGTCTTATATGTTAGGTAACTCCCCGAAGGCTGGCTACATCATTTACAGACCAAATTCAGGTCCTTCTAAGGTAGGACCTTGTGTGAGTATGCAGGCCATGGTCCCATGAAGCTGGCCCTGATTGTGTCCAACCCATTAAAACTTATACAGGTCTCAGAGGAGGATCTACATTTGTCAATTTGCTTTTAATATTTTTAATATTACAGTGATATTTTTAATGCTAAAAACATTTGAAAACCAGAGACAGACCACAACAGAAGTCTGGCTTCATGAAAAGCAGTTCCTTAATCCTTAATAGGACTCACCATTGTCCCCTCTCTTAGGGAACTGGGTCCAACACAAAGGTGAGCCAGTCATTCCTCTGGCTAAGCAGAGATTGAAATGTTGGAACTTATGAGCCATGATTCTAAGAATTCCTTCCACACATGTGAGCCTTCATTTCAATCATAACCAAGATCATTGAAACTTATAAAAATTATATATACACATAATGTGTATATGCAGACACACACACACACACACACACACACACTATCTCACCCAAGATCCAAAAGCCAGCGTTCACTTCTTAATTGGGCTGAAGCATTGTGGGAAGGGTGGAGGCTTATTCTGCTGACTTATTAAAGGCAGTCAAAGACTGAATTCAATTGAATTGCAGGGGGAAGGGCGGGACAAACACTACAAATCATGTCAGAGTGGCCTGCCAAGTACAAAATGAGTGGCAGTCTACATTCTAGAGAATTTGGCTGCTAATACCACCACTAATGTGACTTTATTGGGAAATAAGTAGCTATTTTGGAAGTCTGGGGTCTGTGGGTACTTGCAGAAGGGGCCGTGTGCTCATTATTCATAACCCAGAAAAGTCAAAGACCATCCTCACAAAGGAACCAGGAGAAAAATTATAACCTTGGACCAACTGCCTAACAAGAATTCAACAGCATGGTCTCACATCTGTGTCAAAAGGCAGTAGAAATACTGCAGTCTGAGGTCCACTCCAAGGGGTCTATTCCAAGGGAACGTTGACTCTTATGCCTAAGCTATTGTAACCCAGTCAATGCCATCCCTAAGGCATGGTATACACCGCCTGCACCTTGAGAATATTATTCTGCACACTTTCCACATCTCTAATCATCAATGAAGGATTCAGTCACCCTGGAAGGAGTCCTGTTGCTGTCCGTGGTGCTGAACAGCAGCTGCTCTCTTCAGCCCTCTTGTTGCTCTAAGGTCATTCTTGTACAGATTCTCCTGCAATTTGGGTCATTTCATCTTTTCTAGTTTGATCAAAGTATAAGCAGAAATTTAGCACCACCATGACTTATACTTAACAATCTACAACAAGGTTGTCTGTATACAAGTGACTCATGCCACATACATACAGATGCCCCTTCGAGTTTTCAGAATGGCAGGTTGAGGGAGCACATGACTAATACAGTGTCTGCAGATCTGACAGTCATTTGGGAGTTTGATTCTGTGCTTTTGGAATGCCTGAATCCCTACATCTCTGTACAGTGCACATCAGGTCATCCTTAAACATGCCTCACCTAGAAAGCCCTTCCTGGGTGTCTTGTCTTCAATGTAGGCAGACAACTAGTCATGTCTTCTTCTACTCTGGCCCTGAAGTAGAGGGCTTCTGTATACCTGTGTCCTTGGTCCTAATATGAGTGAGCTCCTTAAGGAAAGGGTTGGTATTTTCACAAAATTGAGAACAGAAATATATTGTTCAATCACTTCTATTGTCAAAGCTTTAAAATTTGACATTCCTTTCCATCCAGTTCTCACAAAGGCAACACAAGAGGCAGTCTTGAAAGCATTCAATATTCAACCAAGTGGGTATTTTTCCCCAAACTCTAAGATGACCCAGAGAGCCAACTGATTACTCTAGAAATAGATAGAGTCATTAGAAGTGGAAGGTTAAGATGTCAAGCCACTTGCCCAAGGTCACCTCACCCATCAGCAATGGTACAGAGGTAGAATAAACTCTCTAACCCAGACCTCTGAGAAACATTACACCCTGAAATGATGCTGGGGATAGCAGGGGAAGAGCATCCAATTGCTGACAAGTTATACGATTCCTAGCAGGATGCAGAAAGAAATACCATAGAGTCTGCCAGAAAAGGGCAGGCCAGGCCTTACGGAACACTGAGCAGCCTTCATCTTCTTTCCTTACTTACTGGTCTCAGGGCAGGGTCATATTCACACTTAGTGGTCAGGACTCTTCACCAAGGAGGTAGATAGGAGCAAGCCCCACTGGGCCTGAGAGTGAAGGAAGCTGCAAGTGAGCATTTGGGTTGGATCTTCAATTTTAAAGGTTCATTCCCTTTTAATTCCCCTACTTTATTTTAATATTAACTTAGTTAACTTTCTTCCTCTGGAAGACATAGGGAAGGAGAGAGATCATAAATCCAGATACAGGAGAGAACACATTAAAAATGCAGTTCTATTATCTTAAAACTGGAGATGTAATTACAGCAGTCATGTAATATGAAGAGAAATTACTAGAGAAATATTTTAAGGGACTGGATAAAAAGAGGAAAGACCTACACTATTCATTCTCTAACACACATAGAAAGAAGGAAAAAATGCCTTCAAATCTTTCAAATACCTCCCCATTGCCCCCTAAATTATCATTCCCACTCAGCTTTTCTGTTCCACATGAATAATTTATAACAGTGCACAGTAGCCTAAATTCCTCCCCTTCTTCACCAGAGAAACATATGTCTTAGGGAAGTGAGGAAGTCACAACCAGATTCATCCAAATTACCTGTGTCCTTTGGGACACTTGGAATTACAATATGCAAAGAGCATGTCCTCCTGCTGTACTTACTGTTAATGCTGAGAGTTTAGCCAAACAAAATGAGATGACACAGTCGCAAGTCATCATGACGGCTCCCAATGAGCCCCTGCTTTCTGCCACATACAGTGCCCTCATGGTCCTCAGACTAGAGATGTAATTCAAAGACACACAGAGCCATGGAAGGAAATGAATGGTGGAAAGCTAGTTGGTTTACATTATGACAGAGGATGCCATAGATAGCCTTAGAGGGGCTAGCAGGGTTCTAAGTGGTCCTAGGAACACAATATATCCTTGGGGAAAGAAATGCTTTAGCCAGAGGCTGAATAGGAGTGACTGTTTGTGGAGGGGTATTACGGGAAAAAGGAATAGGGTAGAATACATATCAGAGTAAACAGAATACCAGGGACACAACAAGGGATTCCCAAACTCTGACTCACAAGACAAACCTACTCTGAAGTCACCTCTGTTTGTAAATAAAGTTTTATTAGAACATGGTCACATCCATGGATCAGTATTTTCTATAGTTATCTCACTATAAAACTTAGTAATTGGAACCAAAACCCTTTGACTCACAAAACCCAAAATATTTATTTCCTGGCCCTTCAAAGAGAATGTTTGTTAATCCTTGGTCTAGAACAGCTGTTCTCCATCCTGTAGGTCACAGCCCATGTGAGAATTAAAGATCCTTTCACAGGGGCTGCATATCAGATAGTTGTAGCCCAATTCATAACAGCAGAAAATGACAGTTATGAAGTAGCAACAAACATAATTTTATGGCTGGGGGTTATCACAAAATGAGGAACTGTATTAGAGAGTTGAAGCATTAGGAAAGCTGAGAGCCACTGCTCTAGTGGGAACTATAGAAAACCATGCCTGTGGGTAAACATCACTTGCTATTTTACAGCATGTTATTGACCTCTACAGTTCCAAAGCCCCATTTTCCAGAAGTACACTGCAGGCAAACCAAGACTGTAGATGCTAAGTAAATTTGGGAAATGCCAGGGTAAAATTAAACAGATTCATGTTTTAGACTTCTCAGAGCCATTAGTATGCAAAACCGCAATTTTCAAGGTAGGGAAGATCTAAAAGGTAGGAACTCCCAAGTGTAATTGCTTCAAAACACCCTCCTCTTTTATAAAAGATATATGGTAGGGGTTGGAAAACCCTTGTATGGAAAGGCCATTTGACCCTAGTGTAAGTACTTCTGTGCTTTATAGAGCTCATGCTCTAGAATAAAACATGGCATGGAAATGTCTGGAACCTATGCCACTAAGAACTGGAACCTGGAAGAGATGATAGTCATGACCTTGTTCTGAGGTAGCTTGTCCCAGTATTACACCTTCCAAATTCAGTCTCCTCACTTCCAGTCAATAGAAAAGTCCCATGCTAAACAGTGGCATCTGTAAGATGCATGCACACACTCTCTGCTTTAATGCCCTGGACTCCAGCCCTGGCCCCTGGGGAATGACATCTCTCCATTCCTCTACCTAAGCTGACATGAGTAATCAGTAGCCCTCAGCAGGACTAGGGGTGGTTGGGTTTCTGCGATCATAATGATGCTGACAAACTCTTCAGTGTTCAGTTGGGAGCTCCAGGAAACCCTAGAATCCCACTCCCAGAGAGAACCTTCCTTGTTGGCTCAGTTGCTGCTCTGAAATGAGACAACATGTGACCCACGAAAGGCTGTGAATTCAGGAAGACAGTTTGCTAAGATGGACTCATGGGCATCAAACCTGATAACAGCCCACGTGCACCACAGACTACTGTCCTGTAGGATGGCTCCTTGCACATGAGTGCCAGCCATAAGGGAGAGGAAAGCAGGGCAGCACTACCACAGGTCTCAATGGAACTCACAAACATTCCATCCTCCTAAACCCAGTGCTAGGAACAGTCAGGGTGGAAACCCAAACTTGGGGACTCCAGGCTTGTGATCTGCAAAATTTACTCTAGCTCTTTAGACTTCATTGTGCCACTGTAATTTGGGGGAGGAGGTCATAAGACCTCCACACTGACCCTGGCATAGAGAATAGCGAGAGGAAGTGGCTGTGATTTTTAAAAATTGCCTATCACAGGCAGACCATGCAGCCATTAGAGAGGCAACACCTGCCCTAAAACATCTCTCCTAGTGCAGCAAATGTTCTGACGCAATCTTAGGGTCCCAGCTTTTCCTAGCCAGCCCAACTCTCTGATTGGTTGAAACATTTTGTTTCTCCAGACAAGTGTTTCCCACACTCTCACTGAGAGAGGACATACATCTGCACTCACAACTACCCTGACTTTGCCCTTGATTTCTGACAACTGTGTCTCATCTACAATGGCCGTCACAGGCACATGGTGATAGATGCCCTGGGAAACAGTGGACTATGCCACAGAGGCAATGCCACCATGGCACCAAGTGTAAATTGAAGGTAAGAGTGTTTAAGATGAGAAGATGGTTCCATCAGTCACTGGAAGGACCCATGAATAGTCATTTGCTTTTCAGCTCCTTCTAAACCCAGGCAAATATGAACCTAGAAACAAGAAAAAAATGATAATTTGATATTTCAAAAACAAATAAATAAATCTGTGGACTTCCTGAAAGAATTTTGGAGAGAAAGAAGACATATTCCAAGGTTACAGGTCTTTATGCAGATCTAGTCAAGAAACATAGCAGGTGACCAGACATATTATAGTATGCTCCAAATAAAAATAATAGCCACTGTGCCCCCAAGCTGTCTGTCAACCTCAACACTAACACTGCATACTCTCCCTCCTTTTTCAATATATATTCTGAATAGCAAAATGATGATATTTTTAAAGCCCTGATCCTCCAAAACTCAATCCTACTTTCTTATCTACTGGTAAATATGATAGTTTTTAATTCCAATTTTGTTAGAGTTATATAAGTTACATTTCTGATATTTTTTTAAAAAAATGTCTTTTGGGGGAGGGACAAGGTGACAAGGTCGACCTCAGATGGAAAATATAGAGTACAGCTTTGTCTGATAATTTCTCATGATAAAATGTGGATTACATCTTTTAGATGGAGATGAATTATAATTTGGAGGATGTTGTCATAGAGTACTGTGAAATGAACTCAGAAATAGGATTTCAGCCCAGCGCTTGACAGATTAGTTCCTGTGCTTGTTAGCTGAGCCTCAGCCTCAGCTCCCATTCCCTGCTCTGATTATTTTGAAATTGTTGCTTGAGTTATATGGCTCTTCCAGGACTTATTTTCTGTTCTGGGCCTTGATAAGTTTTTCTACCTTCTCAGTGGAAATCCATGGCAAGAAAATGACTGTCAAGGGTCCACTTCCCCTGTACCCACTGCAGCATGGGTAAAATGCATAAGCAGAATTAATTAGTAAAGTTATCTATGTGTGTCTGAGAAGATGGTCCAGTGCATGAAGCATTTGTGTGGAAGCAGGATCCTGGACTGGAGTTTGGAACACACACACACACACACACACACACACACACACATACACACACACACAGTGGGCATAAATGATCACTCTCCTGTCATCCTAGCATGCAGGAGGGAGTGTCAGCATCCTCAGAGCAAGCTGGTAGCTGGACCAGTCAAATCTGAAGAGCTCAAGGTTGAGAAAGAGACCCTACATTATTAAATAAAGGAACATAATAGAACAAGGCACTCAGTGCCAACATCTGACTTCCACATGCATGAACACACAGGCACACACACACACCTGTGAGAACACACACACACATGCTCACACACACCTATGAGAATACACACACACAGGCATACACAAATACACACACCTATGAGAATACACAAATATGTACACATACACACACACAAACAAACAAACATGCGTGCACACACATGCACGCACACACACACACACACTATGCCCATATACTTTGTTTTAAAGTTGTCTACATAGTTTTTCTAAATCAAATAAGGTAGGACCATTGTTTGAGAGCTTAGTTTTCTCTTCAACAAAAGAATTGTCAGAAGTGAATATAACGTCATTTTCTAGATTTTTCAAAGACAGCATGAAATTTCTTCCTACTTAAAATCAACCTTCCTTCCCCCTCTGTACAGTCAGAGGAATGCATTTATTCACACCAATGATGAACGGGCTCCTAACATCTGATTTTTATTTATTCCAGGATCTCATCAGAGAATACCATTTGTTACCCCTCCTTTACACTTATAATAAAAGGTGACAATATTTATCAAAAAACTCATTATTATGTGAGACAAAAAGCTAAAATTGGATTTCCAAAATAAAAATAGCAATCAAGCAAAATCTTGTTTAAAGCAAATAGATGTTTCCACCCTGATAGGGCCATTGAATGCTGATGAGTTCCCAGTGGCTCTGGACAAGGTTGTATTGCTAAATGGCTTACCCAAAACACCCTCATTTTTCATCAGTCTTTGCATGGAAAACACAAGTATTTGCATTACAATTACTTTATAACTTCAGCTGTGGGGCAATCCAGAACCTAACTTTGATAAATATCATTGCCTGTAAGTACATTCCCAGAAGAGTATATTTATTATATTTATTGACATTTCGAGCATACCAGATTATTAAAGGCATTAAACCAGCTTCCAAATTTAGGTATTTGCATTAAATCATTGCAATATGATATTTTTTAATTTTCCATTCCTATTTTTAGAGATTATATTTACTTATGGTATGATTTGAAAAATATGTATTTTAAAACAAGCTAAGTTCTGACATAAACCTAAGCCAGACTCAATTCCCAGGATGGCCATTGTCTCATGGCTCTCTAAGACACACATTATGGTCATTGGGTGCTCTCATCACGTGAACACACACTGGGCAAAACAAGAACTCAACTTGAAACCTGTGCCAGCCTGCTTAAGTAAGATGCACGTGACTCGGGGCAGTTCACAGAACTGTCTAAAAGTAAGGAAACTAGTTGATATCAATTCACTTTTTAGAGGTGTAAGTAAAGGATTTGAATCCTCACTTGGCCCCCACGACGTAACCGTGGAAGTATTACCACTCAGAGGATATGATAGACAGACATCCTTAAGTTATTTAATGGAGACTTAGATTGGGATAGATTTTAAGAGGTGCATACATCTTAAACTCAAGACATGATTTGGAATTAACTGAAAATAATAATTAATGCCTCCTTCATGATAGTATGCCTAACCATAACTATTACCTAACTGTAGCTTTTTACTAACTTTTAAGGCCAAGTTTGTAAATGGTCAGCATTCCTAATGGGAAAGCAATCACTGCATCGGACAATTTGTCTTAGAGGAAATTTATTTACTTTCATAGTCCTTTGTGGTTGCCATGGCTGCTAAATATGACTATCTTGATTAATAGCAGTTACATAATTGGTGTCCGATATCTATTTATCAAAACAGTTCAATTTCATTATAAAGTGACTCCTTATATAATAAATAAGACCATTGTGCTCTACCTGACAGCTTGATTTACAGTGCTACAAGCAACGCCTGTTTTTGGAGTAAGTGAAGGGTGGATACTGTACATGTCAGCTGTTCTGCTGTTTGCACGGGGAACAGAACATGGGAGAGGCACGGCTTGGAAGACTCCTGCTGCATGTGGTAGGGGTCTGAGCCTAGGAAGCCTTGTTATTCCTCACATGCTTGAGAAGCTCAGAAATACTTAATAAAAGCTAACATCTATGGGATGCCCTCCTTCCACTGGCATTTACAGAGTACTTCCTGGGTGTAAAATGAGAAGTTCAGTCTTGGCCTTCCTGGCATTATGGGTGAGCATAAAGCATCCTTCTCTAGAGCCACTGACTTCTGTGATAGTGCAGGGAGTAGCCATCACAGCTGAGTGGGAGACAGGGATGGTTCTTGAGAGACTCCAAAAAGGGAGGCACCTAGCTTCCAAAAACAACTGTACAGTAAGTACACAGCTGGCTACCTGCAGAGATCCCAGCAACTGGTGGAAGCGAGACCTGAGCTCCATCTAGTTCCATAGCTTTGCCCTCAATGAACTTCACAAAGGCTGCTGGGACTTAGGTTTCAACGGTGTGTTCATTTATCTCTTGGTTTCCTGTTTGCGAAATGCAGCAGGAATGCAGACATGCTCATGGCCTTGATCAGATCTCTGTCTGATCACAAGGCAGGTAAAGTGCTTGCTACATAAACATGAAGACCTGAACTCAGATCCCTTAGACACTCTGAGTGCTGGGGAGGCAGAGACAAAAGGATCCCTGGTGTTCCGTGACCAGCCAGACTAGCTTTATCAGTGACCTCTGAGCTCTGTGAGAAACCTTATCTCAAAAAGTAAGGTGGAATTAAAGAAAGGTATCTGACATTTACCTCTGGCCCCAACGTGCATATATTCACTCTCTGTCTCTCTCTGCCTCTGTCTCTCTGTCTTTGTCTCTATCTCAGGAAAAAAGGTATACAGAGAAGGAGGAGGAGAAGAAGGAGGAGGAGGAGGAGGCGGAGGAGGAGGAGGAGGAGGAGGAGGAGGAGGAGATTAAGACTAAGAGCCATGAGCTGATATGGAGATTACCTAAGGGATCCGAAGACACAGACACAGGTGGGGCCTGGTTATGAAGACGTTCAGAGATTTTGCTGAAGGACAACAGCAGATGTGTCAGCTCCTGAGGCTATAACAAAATACCATACACTGACAGGAAGACCAACAGAGTCAACTTACCTGGACCCTTGGGGGCCTCTCAGAGACTGAGCCACGAGCCAAAGAACATACACAGGCTGGATCAATGTCCCAGCACATACATAACAGATGTGCAGCTCAGTCTATATGCGGGTCTGATGGTTGTCCCTAAAGCTGTTGTCTGTGAAATCCATTCTCCAACTGGGCTGTCTTATCTGGCCTCAGTGGGAGAGGATGCATATAACCCTGCATGGACTTGATATGCCAGAGTAGGAGGGATACCCAGGGGACACCCCCACCCTCTCAGAGAAGAAGGGGAGGGAGAGGGATTCTGAGAGGTTGGGAAGGGAGGGGGAGCATTGATCAGATGTAAAATGAATAAATAAATTAATTAATGGAAAAAATATCATAGGCTGATGACCTAGACAGCAGGCATTTGCTTCTGTCTGTAGAGGCTGGAAGTCCATGGTCATAGTGTGGGGTGATTCTGTCCTTTGTGAGTGCTTGCTTCCTGGAATGTAGATGTTCTCATCATGTCTTTGAGGTCTTATTCCCTATAAAGGTGACCTCATTATCTCCCAAAGGCCCCTCACCTTAGAATATCATCACACCTGGGTATCAGTCTTGGTAACATATGAATGCAGGAATGGCTCACAAGAGTTCAGCAGACAGCAGGGGATCCCAGCAAAAGTCCTCTAAATAGGTTTCCTCATCTCCACACAGGAAGGTTAGGAAGATGGCAACAGCTGCCACAGAACCATGTCACAGCAAGGTACCTTGAAGACTTGAGAATCTCCCCGGGTCAGAGAAGAAGCACAGAGATGGGTGTCCAAGAGTCATGGCAGGATTCCACAGAAGAGACTTCTTCAAATCATAAAATGAGAGCAAGACTTCTGGAAAGTCAGCATTCTAGAACTTTCTGCATGTCAGTAGTTCACCGGCAAAGCAGCTACACTTCTACTTTAAGTGAAACGGGTTGATCTGTTTCGTAGGTAGCTGTATGACTGACTCACAACTCTAGTGAATTTTTACAAAATGTAAAAGGTGTGCAGCTTCTGAAGAGGGTCAAAAGATCATCTAAGGGTCAACTACCAATGGCCTTTCAAAGCGGAGCTTTAAGTACAGCTACTATTGTCTCTCCCTAAAAGGCCAACAGGGTAGTTTCTGGAAGTGCTCAGTCCCCTCAGCCAATCAATAAATGGATGAAATCTTACGAAACATGATGGTTATTCAAATGAAGCTTAAGACCCATCACCTCAAGTGTCTCCCATATAGAGGCCATCTAGAGAATCTGGAAATGACCAGTTGACAGGGCCTTATCTGAGAGGGTACAAGATTCTGTTTTTTTCAAAGAATGTATCAAAGGATATGGATACAAAAGAAGAAAATCCCACTCAGACACTCCAGTTCACCATTATTCACTTCCAAGTACTTTCTTCAAAAACATTTTTTTTATTTTGACAGATTATTTCTGTTAATGGTATAAATTAGTTGACTTCTGACCAACTGTTCTGTTCAAGATGTAGGCAGATCAGCGTTTTGTAAAAGCACAAGGGCAAATATGTGGTTTCTAGGCAAACAACACAGACAGCTGGGAGAGATGGCGAAGCACAGCTCAGTCTTTGACAGTGCCACTCAACCTGGCCTCTTTGTGTGTATGTGTACTTACTGAAGCACACAGAAAATATGAAAGCCCATGCTAGTGGGAAAGCTTCAAGAAGGCTGAGCTGCTGGCAAACAAAAGCTGCTTTCTCTCCTGCCCACCCTGGGAGGCAGGATACCACAATTGCCAAGTAATCAATACTTGATTGTCTCCATAGCTTCAAAGACCATTCTAAAAAGCAGCCATGGTAGGGATCTAGGAGCACTGAGGCCACAGCTAGAGCTGATTTGGGAAGACAAAGATGCATGGGAAGCAGCAGAACCTCTCATCTTCAGTGCTACCAAGATGTAACCCCAGAGAAGGGACCTGACTTAGCCCAGGGGGCAGATTCCCTGTTTACTACTGCATGGCCTCGGTTTTACCTTACCTTCCTCAGTTTTGCTTCCATCTCTATGGTAACTGGAGTGGGAGTCAGGAACCAGCCTTGAAAATGATCATCAGAAACCATCTCCTATTTCCATGGAAACAGATGACAGATCAGTGGAAATAAGGTAATATTTTTAAGTGAGGCAATCCTTTGAAAGGAAGGAAGGAAGAAGAAAGATAGAAGAAGAGAAGAGGAGAGAAAGAAAGAGAGAATGGAAGAAAGAAAGAAAGAAAGAAGGAAAGAGAGGGAAGATTTCTACAACCTAATTTTCCATTCTGGAATTTGGGAATATACACTGCTCACATAGTATAGTTGCAATGACATTCATTTGAGGTTAAAGGCAAATCAAAGAGACAAAGACGAATGAGACCATACAGTGAACCAAGGAAACTAAGATAATATTGCCTCAGAAGCAATCTTAAAAATGGAACATTCCACACCCAACCAAAGCAAGCTCTTTAGCCTCCAACTTTTATTACAGAACTACCACTACATGTTTTTCCTTACATAAAACAAACGCCTTGCCTGGCAACATGCTTGAACCTGAATTTGGATCCATAAAACCCAGATTAAAAAACCAAGTGTGGTGACAGGAGTCAGTAATGCTAGCACCAAAGAGTCAGAGACAGGTGGATCCCTAGATCCTACCAGCCAATTAGCCCAGCCAAGCCACTGAGACACACTGTAAGGTAGAAGGTGGCTAAGGACTGATGCCCAAGGTTGTCTTTTGACCTCAATACACACACATGTTTATTAATACACTTCCACATTCCAAAACACATGCATGCATATGCACAAACACAGACACGCATACTACATATGTATATACATATATGTGTATATGTATATTCATATATACACACACATATATATATGTATATGTATATATACATATATATATGAAGCTTTGCAATAGGAGAGTTAAGTGTAGGGATAGAATAATTCTCTAAAGCCAAAACTTTTCTAGAAACAACTATTTCATAGCAAAAGCACTAGGCATTCCCGAATGCTGAGCAGGATTGATTGACACCAGTCCCCGAGGGCAGCAACCTGCTCATGCCTGCTGCTTCCATGAGCACAAGTATAACTTAGCAAACCACAGGTGACCTGCCAGATCCTTCCTGTGACATAATGTTGGTCCAAGACCCAAAATAGAGAACAATGGAGAAAGAAGCTGGATTTGCAGGCCGAAATGGTAACAAATCACAGCACTTCGGGTCAAAAATAGACTGGGCTCATGAGAGTTGCTGTATTCAGATAGATGGCATTTCCGCTAAGTACATGGAAGAGGCAGAGCGTTTCGAAAAAGACTCACACTGTGGAACAGATGCAAAGGGTTTGCCTGTCCACTTCCCAGGAGCATGGTAGCAGCTGCCATGCACGGGAGACTTACTCAGCACATCACAAGCAGGCATCTCATGCAACCCATTCCACATAAGGACCAGTATCCTGAGTGACAGAGAAGATGCTTATGGCGCTAGTCCCTCAGCCAGGTCCTCTACTTGGCTTCCTGAAATAGTCACCAGAGACGCCTCTAGAGAACTCTACCCCAACCAGTGGGACAGCAAGGCTGTTCAGGAGAACGCTCAGTAGAAGTCTACTAGGTGAATGGCTCACATTGTCCACCAAAAGCATAGACAAATGCTCTTCGGATGAAGACTAAAATTATATTGGAAAAAAACAAGTTCTCACAAGTGGAGATGGAGCTGCCTTTAAGAGCAGCACTTGCTGTATTTGCAGGGGATTTGAATTCAGTTCCCCTATACCCATATCTAGTGCCTCACAAGCAAGTATAACTTCAGGGCTGGGGAATCTAATGCTCTCTTCTGGTTTCCATGGGTATCTTCAAGCATGTGCACATACACACACACATACACACACATACACACATACATGCACACACATACACAAACTTACACACATACATACACACATATATACGCACACACACATACATACGCACACACACATACACACATATACACACACACACATACACACATATACACACATACATACACACACATACACATACATACACACACACATGCATATATATACATACAGAAATTACAAAATAAAATAAATATTTAAAAAATAAGAAGCAAGCTCTTTTTAACGAAAATCAGAAAATAATATGTGAGAAACAAAACACACATCTTCATATTTAAAAAACATAGAAAATACTGGTTGTTTAAAAAATAAAGAGCCTTTAGCAAGGGGAAGCCTTAAATCACATTGTAATGGGGAGATGTAAAGAAGTTGGGGAAATAAATACAATCATGTCAAAAGGAAATGTCTTCATATTTGGTAACAGTGAGATGACGGTGACTTCACAAACCACATAAGATAGTAGCCACAACAGACAGGTCCAGCCTACTGGGGAAGCAGATTGTTAAGGCTGACCCACAGAAAACAACCATGAGCATATTGTTATGCTTCCAGCACATGCTGCAGCAGGAACACGGGCGAATTAAAACATTATGAAATGCACAAATTGGCCGCCTTCATTATCCCTACAAAAGAAATCGGAAAATAAGATAATAGCAAGGAATTGCTGTGACACGGAGAGAAAAGCTTAAAGGTATGAGCAGAAATGCGGGCTGAAGGCAGCCTTAGGCAGGCAGGCCTGGCTGTGGGCCAGGAGAACTGTCTCCCTTCAACACATACAAAGAAACTTAGAAACTAAGTAAACCTTTCAGAACAAAGGAAGCCGAAAAGTTCCTAACGGGCTGGATGCAGAAAGTCAGGACCAATGAACCACAGTGGTGTGACATAAGATCTGTAAAGGCCTATTCTCTGACACTCACTGCGAGCTCTTCCAGGATGAGGCCCTTTCATAGCCAAAGCATCTTCAAAGCAATGAGAAATCAACAGTCTGTGCTCTGCAGTCAGATGAGGAAGGTGAGGGAAACCAGGTTGCTGACTTTACTTGTGTCCTAGAAGGGTTTTGGTGTCTGTGACATTGGTTAGCACAGATGCAGAGGTGAGCATGGGGTGAATTTGTCTGACCTGGAAGGCCAGGTCTAAGGTGGTGCAGGAACTCAGGCAATGCTATGAGTGCAAATGGAGAAAACCTTAACAGTGACTGCACAGGAACCAACCAATCGCTACTGTGACCACCCACCTCCACTTCCAAGGAAAACTTGAAGTCTTCCCTCAAAAGAGATTTCAAGTTCATCATGTTATGGCTATAATAACTCTGGACCGGGAAAAAAATTAAACTAACTAATCGTCATAATATTTAAAGGTGGACTTTCTAAATAATCATAATCATCATGGAAATACAAAGTTTGCACTTCCTGGATCTTTATGAAGGAACGTTTTCTGGGTGGAAAAGGGCAAAGGTCAAACACCACCTGTTTGGTCTTCTACAGGGGCTTTGTATAGATGCTCCGCTTCCACTCAGGTTGGCTCAGCCACGCTCTGTAATTATTACTGACGTGCTGTTCTAAGATGGGGCACAGCAAGTCTGTTTCCATAACAACTTGGTTCAGACTTCAGCAAGAAAGAATCTGTACTTTCAGAAAGGGGTAAGCATCCAGCTTGCTTGTGTGCCAGCCTGAAGAAGTAGGCTCACAGTAACTCCATGACCCTCCATAGCACATTAGCAGCCTTTCTGGAAACCTTTTAATCTCCAAATTGCATTATTATTAAACTTACTTGCAATGGGCTATTTTAATGCTAATTGTTGCCTAAATGATCAATCTGACTAAGCATACATGTGCACTTAGGATATAGAAGGATGTAATTTTTTTTTTTTTTTTTGCCAAAGGGCAAAGAAGAGAGGACCCGAAGATGTTTTCACAAAAAAGAATTCCAAAGGCAAAAAAGTTAAAAGAAATTCTGGTTACACAAATGATCAGCTTTGTCTGTGCTGAGATGTTCCCAGGCTTTCATCTTTCGAACAGTCAGCCGCCTCCCAGGTGGGAGGTGGGCTTCATCTAAAGCTCTGAAGTACTTTTACCAGGTTTCTTTGCCCCAGTCCCCGAGGTTGAACTGGCCCGTTTACCCAGGGTTTTTCAGTGTTAATACTAGAGCAGTCCCAGACAATCTGGGACAGCTGCTCTCTCTACCCTGCCCTCAACAGCATGAAAGGCTGCCTCAGAGCCCCTGATGTTGACATTACAGTTGGTGGAAAGCTGTTCCTCCTGGTGACGGAGTGAGAATCACTCTTGATTTCTCTTTGTAACCTCAGCACCTACGCAAACCCAAAATGCTGAGTGCAGAATGCTCAACAAGTGTTTAGTAAATGAATGAATGTGGCCAACAAAGATGGAAGAGCATATTAGACAAAGCCCACTTCTCTCCCTATTTGCCCATTATTACTAGGTCCAAGTATATGAAAATGTCCTTTACCTAGATTGAAATGATCAAAGAGTATCAAATTTGAACTTTCAACCTAATTCCCATACCTTTCTTGAACTACAAAATATTTACATAAATTGGGTGGCCACGTTCCCCATGCTCCTGTGGCAGATGAGTAGGGACTAAACTGAAACATAAAAATTAAGATGGAAGCGAAACAATAGAAGACCAGAGCTTAGCCAAGAGAGTGCCAGATAGGCCAGTTTTCTCCACACATGTTGGAATTTTATTATTGGCTGGCCACCTACAGGAGACAACCAGAGGTCAGGAGATAAGGGAATGTGTACAAAGTATAAGATTCTTAGCCTCCAGTGAGGGAGGAAAGATACCCAAAGCCAGCAGTGAATGCTGGAAGTGAAATAGACAAAAAGAGTAAGGAGAAAGAAAAATGGAAAGAAGAGAGGGTGAACACACACACACACACACACACACACACACACACAAAGAGACACAGAACAGATATCAGGTTCAAACAACTCGTTACTTCAGCAGGAAGCCAGCCATGGAAGGAGCAGACCACCTGTTAGAGAACACCACTAGGAGAGAAGAGAGAACTCTGCTCCTCAATGCTGGCTTCTGGCTCCTGGGTTTCCGTCTAGGAGGAATGCTCAAATACCACCTCATCTGGCCATTTGTGCTTCTAAGTCTCAGGAATATCTAGATTTCTTGAATTAAATGACATTTCTTATTCCCAATTCTTCAGTAGCTTTGAAGAGAACAAATTCATATCTGGAACATGGACCTTTGTGAGTCACCTCTCCTTCCTCTATGACTGTAAAGCGCTTACTCATCATGGGCTCTGCCATCTCTGAGCACATCCCTAATTGACTCTTGTCACTTTGGGGGTCAGTCCTGTTACCCAAGAAAGCAGCCACAATGTGCAGGGCATACCCAGATCACACAGAGCTTCTGTATCAGCTGCCTAATGGAGCATTTATCAGGATCACTCTGGTAAAGCATGGTAATTAATGCCCTGTGAGATTTTGTGTGTATGTGTGTGTGTGTGTGTGTGTGTGTGTGTGTGTATCTGTGTCTGTGTGTGTGTGTATGACATATATATGATACACACATATACATATATGGCATAATAGAGCTATATTCTTACTAAACTTTGCCAGCCTTCCAGCTGTTTCTAAGAAATGGTTATCATCTTCAAATTATAACAAAAAGGGCTAGAGAAATGGTTCAGTTGGTAGTGTCTGCCATGCTAGCAGGATGACATGGGTTTGGATATGAAGCACTCATGTAAAATCCAGGAATGGTGGTGCATATCTATAGCCCCTGTACTAGTGCAGGATGAAGGCAGGCATATCCCTGAAGCTTTTTGATCAGCCAGCCTTAGGTTCAAGGGAGATACTGTCTCAAAAAATAAGGTGGAGATCAATTATGGAAGGCATCCACGACTGATCTCTGGACTCCCCTGAACTTATATGCGTGTGCATGCTTACATACATACACATACCACAAAAATATATATTTATACCATTAAACATATATTAAATATACCAATGATATTCACAAAATAAGTCCATAAATGTCCTAAATGGGAAACCCTCAATGTTACAGGCTTATGAGATCTACAGGCACTCCCTTCCCCTGGTCAGACTGCCAACTCACAGACTGGCTTCTTCCTATCAATATAGAGCAGCTCCAGTTACTCAATCTAATGTTCATAAAAATTATTCTATCTATATTTCGGTTGTGTTTGACGTTGTTTGATACACCTAACAGAGACTAGAGTATGCCTAGGCTCTACTGACACAGAAAATGAGAAAATGTACTCAGCTTCTTGGTTAGGTTCAAGTTTCATGAAAATTTGGCTTCATCTACAGAGGAGAAACTTTAAATATGTATATTTGCTAGGCTTCATAGAAAAAACTTCTACTGAATAAAATTGATTCCAAATGGAGGAAGATTAGCTCACTGACTCAACCTTGACTGATACTGTTGAAATGGGAGGAAGGAAGAAAGGCAAGAGGAAAGGGAGGGAGGAAGAGGGGGGACAAGCAGAGAGAAGGAGGGAGCTCTCTGGGCTTTCCCAAGGCAAATCTCCACCAAAGGAGAGGTTTGAAGTAAAGATATCTTGTGCTTCCAAGAAGTCTCAGGGGGCTGAAAACATGCTCATGAAGATTTGTCCAAATACTCTTTACTCTTTAAGTGTTTGAATTTGATGCAAAGGCCTACTTTTCAGTAGACATTCTACTCCTGCTTGGTCAGAAATCGAAATCTCTTATCCGAAGACTGATGGATCTGAGAAAATGTTCCTCATTCCCCTAATTCAGTCTCTAGCAAAGTCAGCTGTATAGCTGCATACCTGTCACTGGACTGGCAGGTACTCCCCTCATTCTTTACTAGAAAATTCACTCCCCTCATTCAGACCTTGATGATAGAAAAGAAATGTCTTCTGCTCAGACAGAGATCTTCTTTTCTCAGCTACATCAGAAAATCCCTTGATCTGCCATCACTCCCACAGGATTCTCTATCCCCTTCTGTACCATGGGGAGTTTCACCTGCACATGTATACACACATGTGTATTAGCATCATGTGTCTTCCTCTATCCCTCCCCGCCTTAATTCTTTGAGGGAGGGGCTCACTGAACCTTGAGCTCAGCTCACCAGTTGACCAAACTGACTTTAGCAAGACCCAGGGATCCTCTTGTCTTTGCCTCTCAAGCTCGCAGTGCTGTCATGTTGACTTTCATGTAAGTGCCTGACTTTCAAATTCAATTCCTCAGACATACACAGGAGCCATTTTTTACTGATTGTGTTGGACCTATCTGTATTTTTTTAAAGTGGTTTGTTTTCTATTTTCCCCATTAAACTCTAAGATCTACTAGGGTAAGGGTCTGGATACAGAATAAAACTGCAACAATAAACTGGGAACTAAATTCATAAAACAGGACCAGACACAAGAGCCTATGGCCCAGTGTACAAACTCTGAGTCATCTCCATGAACTTTGAGACAATATATTGTTCTAAAGGATAACAGAGAACTCTATATCCAAAACAGCCAACCCTTCCACTTGGGGCTCGTGGTGCTGAGAAATGCCCCAGTTCTCACAGGTTTTTATTTACAGGTTCTAGAGCAGACACTAACTCTTACCTAGCCTCCATTCCTCTGCTGAGAGTCCTAGAATCAGTGAGATGCTTTATATTGATTTTTATTATTATTATTATTCTCTGGTTTTGTGTCTATAAGACAAATGACCCCTGGGGGCTAACAGTCTGCAACCAGCATCACCTATAATGGGGCAGAAAAACAGCAAAGAGATCCTGTCTTCAATAAGATGAAAGGCAAGGACCAACTTATGAGTAAAGCATAGCAGTTGTAAATTTGTTCAACTGAAGAACTCACTAACAAGCAAAACATAAGAAAGGGAAGGAAAATAAAAAGACAAGAAGCAGAACAGGGAAGAGCTTAGGACAAAAATGAGAAAACATATAAAGAACAGGAACCTAGGGAAATAAAAAAGCCTGCCATTTATGAGGCCAGGCAAGCCTTGCATGGTGTTCACTAGTTAAGGGGCCCTTTAAGAACCTCTGCAGGAAAGAATGCCTTGAGATGAGCCCTACTACAACAATCACAACAAAGGAGCTTCTCTCTGGGGATAAGGAACTCATCCACACAAGGTAGCTCTGCTCATTCTCCAATCCCAAGGGAACAAAGAAGCTGAACAAGGTGACCTCTGGGCCATCAAAAAGTTGGATCCACACTAGACCTGCCCTCGGATCTGAATGAAGTTATCCCTGATCTCACCAACACACCCTGGAGCCAGCCAACATGAAGACACAGCTAGGTTGAGGTCTGAGCTAGGTTGTCACACCATTCTACAGTTCCATAGACTGATAGTGCTTGCAACTATAACTATATAGGTTGCATAGGTAGCAACCTCTAATCCCAGCACTTGAGAGGCAGAACTGGAATCACTAGGGCAAGCTAACTAGCTAGAATAGCTATAATCTGAGCTCTAGGGTCTCCAAAAGACAGTGGCTCAATGGAGAAAGTGGAGAATCATCACTAAATGTTAACATCAGGGATTCACATATGTTCATCTCACCACACACACACACACACACACACACACACACACACACACACACACACACAGGTCAATACACATATAAGCATGCACATACACTACATATACACACCAAAAGATCATTTCTATAAAGGAAGTACCACCAAGATGGTCCCGTCACTAACATATTTTTAGTGAAGATGCTTAGAATAAAAGAAAGAGGTAGGGAGATCTTTTCCCAACTGCTAAATTTGAATAATTTAATTAGGACATTCAGGGATAAAATTAAAGGTATGATCCCATATCTTGAAACCAATGGTACTCCCCATTCTTCTCCCATATAATCAGTTAATGCAGGGCCTAGGTGGGGGGATGATTCTCACGCCTGTTCACAGGATGCCAAGGTGAGTAGCTAATAACCTGCAGCGTGAGGCTTGTTTAAGATTAGTGGTGTGGAGCAAGCAGCATTATAATTTAGAGCTGTTGACCTTGGGAGAACACAGGAGTAGGGACATGATGGATTTAAACTACAGAGGTCCTCAGGGCTATGACATCATCTGGAGAAAAAAAGTCCAAGAGTCTAATCCCAGCCCTGGGGTCTTCTCTCTGAATGCTGCACTGGGCTGAAAGGAAAGGTTGCCAGTTCCACACAGAAGCAGAGTGAATTTCAGAGTTGAACTGAGTCCCTGTCCATCTCTTGTGTTTTCAGCATACAGGGCAATATGGATTTCAGGAGCTTGCCTGCTACCAGTCCTGCCCTGAGCACCTCTTGGTACAGAGTGCTCAAGGTCCCTCCTCTGTGATTCCTTTCTCTGGCTCACACACCTTAAGTCACACTTCTAGAGGTCAAATGTGTTTTTAGTGACACACACATATATATATGTGTATACACACATATATATGTGTGTATATATGTGTATGCACACATATATATGCATATATATACATATATAAATATATATGTATATATGTACATATATACATATATACATATATATACTGTCTGTCTCACATACAGAGAGAGAAACTGAGAGAGACACAGACAGAAACATACACAGAGACAGTCAGACTGCTCTCATTCATTCATTCATCTTGACAGAAAAGAAAAAGGAATTCAGAGACTTTTATTATCTTGCCCAAGTTTATTCAACTGAGGAAGCAAAGTTGGGACTGAAGCCTAGATCTTCTGACTGTCCCTCTCTGTTCCACAATGACAAGTGGAAAGATCAAGAAGAGAAGTAGGTAATATGTGCTCTTAAACCCATAAGATGCTCAAGTCCTGAGCTAAGTCTTTGCATTTTTGTGTTGCACCTTGCACCAAATGCTCACAGAAATGGAAGTGCCTGTCAGAGGCCATAGGCCTGGAGCTGGCATGCCTGAGGTTAGCACTCAGGGAATCAATCACATTCAGGAAGGAATAGTACTGTGTCTATTCACAGAGAGAGGATGAAGACTGTGGGACAGGTGACTTCCCTCTCCCCAGTAGAAGTAAAAATATCTGGGTAGTCCCAGCTTAGGGAGACTAAGGCAGGAGACTTGAGCCAGGGATTCAGGGGCAGTCTGAGCAACATAAAGACTCCATGGTCCTCGCTTTTCCCCAGGAGAACAACAAAGGGAGTCCAATAACAGGGTTCAGAAGGCCTCTGAGTACAATGGAAATGACTACCGGGATCAGCTTCAGAGAGGCAGCTCAACTTTAATCAGGGTGAATCAAGTGCAATAGTTTTGGGGGGAGGGGTAGGACTTTTTATACATGACCAGAGGTTTGCCTGTGAAGTAATTTCAGAGTCCATAAAGTTTCCTGTGAAGAGTAATGATCATACATAGACTATTACAAGCCTCTGTCACACATCACATCAAATACAAAATCACCGCCACAAGCCGCATGATCCTCTTCCACCCTGCCCTCTGGCTACACCATGTTCTGATCACGTCATGATCATGCGAGGCACATTTGTTTCTGGACCTCCCTCTTGTTTTCATCATTACCTAGACTGTGTCCAGTGGGGGCTTCTCCAATCTTCCTACTTAAATAGTATTCTCTACTTCTTTATCCCACTTATTTTTCATTACAGCTTAATGAATACCTAATACTACATTATATGTCATTATTTCTCATACCTCATCATTTTTGCCGCCAATGGGCAAGCTTCAGAGTCAGGAAAAATATCTACCTTCTGTATCTCTAAATCTTTAAGACAGAACTTGGCCTGTTCAATAGACATTTGCTGATTAATTAAAGGCATGGCTGCATTTCCTACTAGATTATAAGGTCCACAAGGGCACAGCATGAAATCCTTTGTGAAAGGCTGCACTTCTCAAACTGATTGCAGTAGTATTTCCCAACTACATGTTCTTCTGAAGATCTTACCACTCTCTCTTCTTCCACAGGAAGGAACAACCAAGATGGCACAGATGAGGACATAAAAAGTCGGGTTCCCAAGTATCATGGACTCTACTTTCATGGCCTTGGGTATTTAATCTTGAAACTCAACGGCCCCATTACAAATAAGCCCGAACTGAGAGAGGGCATGATCTATCACATCACCTGAGGGCTTTTAGCCAATAGCACAAATAAGATCCCCACATACATGAGTCAATCTTCCTCCAGATAGTTCCGACTCCCAGCAATTAGTTATCCCCAGCCTCCATCTTTCCAGATGTTCAGAAGCCACCCACCCATGTCCATATCCCTCACTTCAGAATCCCTGAGCATGGCAACATGGTTGTTTACTGCCAGAGAGTTTGGGGGAAGGGTGTTGCTACTAGGAAATAGTAACTAGAACACCTCTATCAATACCATGTGACCCAAACCTTGCACTTAGCAAAGCCTCATTGAACATCCTTGAGGAAGTACACTGACTCTGGCCCATACTCCTCACTTCTAGATCCAGGCTGCACTCCACCTTGCCCCCCAACAGTTCTTCAGAAGAATACTGTACTTACCCATGCCTTGAGAGGACCCTCCCAGACTTCTGAGAGTTTCAGATAGCCCTCAATGACTATAAAAATGAACATGAACCAGACTATGAGCTGAAGGCTCTCTACACTCATGGCTGGGAAGTTATAAAGATATAGTAGTCACTCTCCACAGAATGCTTGCCACTCTCTTAATGAGGGGCCAGGCAGTGGTGTCACACACCTTTAACCCCAGCACTCAGGAGGCAGAGGCAGGCAGATTTCTGAGTTCGAGGCTAGCTTGGTCCTAGAGTGAGTCCAGAACAGCCAGGGCTATAAAGAAAAGCCCTGTTTCAAAAAAAAAAAATTAAAAAAAGAAAAAAGAAATAAAAAAGAAAGAAAGGAAGGAAGGGAGAGAGAGAGAAAGAGAAAGAGAGAGAGAGAGAGAGAGAGAGAGAGAGAGAGAGAGATGAGGAAATGAGGAGGCACTGGCACCCACAGCAGACTGGCTTCACCTCAGTCTTTACAAGTCCTGAAGGAGATGCCTGTCAGGCACACAGTAGAAGCTAAATGGCCATGTAAGACAGCTGTTTTGTACATCTGGGTCAGGTTGTGAAGCTACTATCTCAAAAAGCAATGGTTATTTCCATTAGGGTAAAATGGGAGCAAAGGTGAAAATATTAGAAGGCTTTTCTAAGGTTCTTGAGCTGGAACTTTGTCTCATTCATTCCCTCTTAGACTTCAATGTTACCAGGACACATACTCAGTTGCTAGTTTACACAGAAGTAAAGGGTGATTAACTGAGGCTTGAGAGACTCAAGGCCCCTGGCTCATATGAGCTCTGCTCAAGAGAACATGGCCTGTGTTCTCAGGTATACAACTTGGAATGATCAGCAAAGTAAGAGAGTACACACCTTTAACCCCGTCAGGAGGACAGATGGCTTTCGCATGCCATTTGCATCCTGCTACCCTCCTCAGGAGGCAGCCTTCGTGTGGCCAGAGCTGGTCAGTATCTGACGGAGAGGCAGTTACATGGCTGTATTCAGTGTGAAAGAGCTACACATGGACAGGAAACTGTATATGGTCACCATTGCTGGTCAGAAATACATGCAGAGCTGAGAATCACAAGCTGATATATGTGCCTGAAGGGAGTCATCTGCATGCTGCATGAAGCCATCATTTATGTGCTGGTTGACATCTACAGGACAGAGTGCCCATCCTCCAGCATGTGTCCTCTATATCCCAACCTCCTTTTCCAGTGGCATCCTCCACAACAAACCCGCATCCGCAGAACTATCCACACAACTCATTGGATCAACCTCTGATCGCACTCCTCCTCCGGCAAAATGGCCTCACTCCATCTCATTACTTCAGACCGTTTAATTCCTTATTTCTTTGACACAAAACACTGATTTCAGTGGGAAAAAAATAGTATAAAATTCACAAAAGCCTAAATGAAGGGAGACACTGATTATAAACAGGCTAGTGACTGTCTTCAGAGGAAATTTAAGATTAGTAATTGGACAGGAAACTTAAAGAGCCCCAAGACTTATGGTTCATGCATGACAAAAATGTAATGAATTTAATTTCCCCAGATCTGACAATGAACCTGAAAATGCCTTTGATGATCCTAGTAACAAGCAGTGAATGAGAAAAACAAAGTCACTCTAACTTCCAGCATCCATTCTGAAGCTGTGGTCTTCACCAATGCCTCCACCAAGTGCTAATACCAGGATCCTAGCCACCCTGACTTTTAGGGTCCATTGGGGCACTCTTAGTGCCAGAATTCTCAAGGCCCCCACTGGGAAGCCCTGGGGGAGCTGCTGTCAGGAAGAAATGACTCATCCATTTTCTTATAAAAAATGAGAGTACAAAAATCTCAACATCTAAGGAAGAGTCAATCAACAAACGCTCCGCCAAAACCAGAGAAAGGAATGAGATTACAGAGTGTGTTAGGCAGCTAATTAAAAACAATAATCATTTCATGTTTATTGCCTGGATTTTATAATGCTTCTGATATGTTTGTTCCATAACTGGCACTTTAAGCTTTCAAATTAAATAATGTATTATGATTTCTTTTCTATTCCTAATTCTGTGTTCTTTGTCAGGAAGTATTTTCTCCCCCAACATTGTTTTAGCTGATGTTCTTTCCAGAGAAAAGAACAGTGTGTGTGAGTGAGTGTGTGTATGTCTGTGTGTGTGTGAGTGTGTGCATGTGTGTGTGTGAGAGAGAGAGAGACGAGAGAGAGAGAGAGAGAGAGAGAGAGAATGTATATGCACATACATATGTGCCATGGAGCATGTATAGAGGTCAGAGGACACTGCCAGCATCATTCCTGGTCTTAGCCTCTACAGAGACAGGGTCCTTTGTTACTTATTGCTACATATATCAGGCTAGCTGATCTGCAGGCTACTGGAGATTCTCAAGCTTCTGCCTCCAATCTCACCACACAAATGCTGGGGTTACAAGCAAGCCCTGCTCTGCCCTCCTTGTCTTATGTAGATTCTTGGGACCCAGGCTCAGGCTTTTATGCTTTCACATGATGGCTGATCAGCTATCTCCTGAGCCCATGCAAAAACTGTTTTGTCACGCAGGTAGATTTGCTTAGTTGCATAAGATGTGGGAGGGGCAGACTTGTGGTTCCAAACCCAAACTGGTTCCAAGAGCCTTAGACAGAAAACAAACATCGAGCCAAATTGAGGCCATGGGAATTGATCAGCCCTGTTACATATGTTTCTACACCAACATCTAGAGCAAGCCCAGGACTCCGGGCACTGGATGGACCCCTTCTGTGCATTCTCTGTTCCTTACGCCACCCTCCAACTAGTGGATATACTCCAGTAATACAAAATGTAAGCCTTGTGATATTAAACTTTAACTTATTGTCAATCCCATCCGTACTACAAGTCCTTGAAAGGGCCTCTCATAGAAACTATAGATGGAACATTCAAGAGACAAAATCTGAAGTTGTACATAACAAGTGGTTGCAACCAAATTAAAATAAGGCCCACATGATGGTTCATGTGTATGGTGGTTTGAATATGCTTGGCCTGGGAGTGGCGCTATTAGGAGGTGTGGCTTTGTTGGAGGAAGTGTATGACTGTGGGGGTGGGCTCCTCTTAATCACATGGAAGTCAGTCTTCTAGCTGCCTTCAAAACAAGAGGTAGAACTCTCAGCTGCTCCAGCACCATGTTTGCCTGGATGCTGCCATGCTCCCCACCATTATAATAATGAACTGAACCTCTGAGCCTGTGAGCCAGCACCAATTAAATGTTGTCCTTTATAAGATTTGCTTTGGTTACAGTGTCTCTTCATAGCAATGCAAACCCTAAGACAGTTTGGCTTCTGCTTTCTTTCTACATTGCCCCATTTTCCAAATTATCTTAAATTATCATGCACTGCTTTTATGATGGCCAAATCGATCAGGACCCCAACAAGAGACAACCACGCAGGCAGACATGGGGATTTTGAAAAGGGTCAGGCTCAAAGTTGGAGACAAAGCTTATACCACCTATAAACCAATATCACCTATATGGCAACTACCCTGCAATGTGTCCAAACCAGGATTCATAGAAAGCTTCTTCCCAGTGCATGCTACCTCCACCCATATCCTTCTAGACAGAGGAAGCCATGTGGTGGCCACTTCAGTAGAATGGGAAATAATGATAACTCAGCATACCCAGAGACAAGACAGAGTATTTGCAAATACCACTACTGACACATCCACAAACACAAAAGGAAGGATCTGAGAAGAGGCGTCAAGCCACATGGAGACCCTTGAAAATGATCTCCTGAGTGGAACACCTCCTCTGTCTGCTACCCTGGACAACACAGAAGCAGGTGTGGGGTGAGGGCACTTGGGACCCTTGCCTTGGAGAAAGCACTGTCAACTCTGGAGACCCAGTGTGTGGGCGTGAATGAGATGGGAGTACACATTTGTTTCTGAGAGTCCTATTCAGCATTTAGAATAGTCTTCCTATGGAGAGATACATGTTTAGTACAAAAGGGAAATCTATTTATTTGTATAGAAGAGCCTGTGCTATTATGGCTGTGGAAAGGGATGACAGGAAGCAGACCCTCCCAGCCCGGCACCACTGCAGGCTGCCCTGATGCTCCCGGTGGGCTCCTTCATCCACCTATTTTCTGACAAGTATGGAGCTCTCACACATTGTTCAAAAAGAATCAATAGTGGAAACATTTCCACGTCAGTCTGGGACATTTCTGCAGAAGGTGTCTGAAATGGAATAGCTCACAAAAGGAAGGAAATTAACAGGTTTGGGGATCCAGCTGCACCTGGGGTGACCTCACAGCTCCTGCTGTAAAATACACCCCCTGCAGAGTCCAAATAAAGGGTCCCAAAAACACAGAACCAGGGGGTTCCAAATACCACCATGGCACCTGCCAGAGAATCACAGAGGAAGAGAGGCCAAGGATTGCTAGCAACATGGGAGGAGAGCAATCTTCTATGCTTCGAGCCCCAGGAAGCTGCTGTGCCTCCCACCCTGGGTGGCAATTTCCTTCTAAAATAGTGAGGCTCCTTTTAAAATTGTATGTTGCTTCTCTCCCTCCCTAAGAACTTCTGAATGTCGTGATTACAAGAAAGCTGTTCGCGCAAAAGAAGCCCTGCCCCACCAGTTTCTCCCCTGTCTTTCTCTGTGTTCCTACAAAAGCACACCTTTGTTCAGGATGTCAGCCTCACTTGAAGAAGACAAGAAGCTGTGGATCGATGTTGACTTGCAAAGCAGTGAAACATCATGGCGAATGCTATGAAGAAAACTGAGTCCTCTCTTCTGTCTAAACTCATACATTGGTGTTCCAACCCCCAATGTGATAGCATTACAACCTTTAGGAAGGGAATTAGGTTCGGTAAGGTCATAAGGATAAGGCCCTACTCCAATAGTATTGGTAGCTTTATAGGAAGAGTGAGAGACAGCTCCAACAATCTATCTCTATCCCATCCCCCCTCTCTGTATAGACACACACACACACTCACACACACACACACTGGACAGTAGAGATGTAAGGACACATTAAAAAGATGGGCTACCTACAGAACACAGAGTCCCTTCATCAAAAACATATCATGAGAATGGCTTGAACTTGGATTTCTTCTAGCTTCCACAACTTGAAGTATATAAAATTTAACTGTTTAAACCACCCTTAGCTGTGATATTTTTGTGGCAGTTATGAACACAATGAATGTCTAAGTGATGTGCTGCTATATCACAAGTTATCTCAAAGCCTAGTGGTTTCCCAGTGATGATCTATCTGCCATGGCTTCTATGGGCGGGGAGCTGGAGAAAGAAAGGCTTGGTCAGGATGGCTTTCACTTGGGGATCTCTCAAGTAGCTGTTATCAGTTCCCAGCCGGGGTGCTACCTCTACAGGTTAACCAAGACTAGAAGATCAACTTTCAACGGGGCTTCCTCATAGAGCTAGCAAGCCAGTGCCAGCTGTTGGTCAGGGTCTTCAGCTCTCTCACTTGTGTCTCTCATGACCATATGGGTGTCTCCCCTATGGCAAAAGATCCATGAAACTAAATAGAGATCAACTCTCGGAAGTCAAATCCTATCTCTTCTGCCAGGAAGGCCAGCTTTGGTGCAGGGTGAGAGACACCAGCATGGGAGGATGAGGCTAGGAAGCAATGAGGCCTGGATAGTCTCCACTGGATGGAGTCAGCAAGCAGTCATCAGGTACAGTTGGTATCTAACAGCCGCCTAGCTTCCAAATGGACAGGACACTTGAAGGAGCAGCCCTCAGCTAATACTAAGAGTCATTACGATATAACTTCCCAAATCCTCTTCCAGGGTCAGGATAATCCCATGGTATGTGTACTGCACTGGCTCCCAGAGGTCCCTAGAAAAATCACACTCATAACTGGCTGCAGTAGCAAACAGCTTGGTGATACACCTTTACCAGGTTGATGTCTTATTTTATTTTTCTTTAATGTATTTATTTATTTTAAACTCCAGACTTTATTCCCCTCCCAGTCCACCCTCTGATTGTTCCACATCCCATACTTCCTCCCAGCCCTCCCCCCACCCCGTCACAACAAGGATGTCCCTACCCCACACCCCACCAGACCTCTAAACTCCCTGGGGCCTCCAGTCTCTTGAGGGTTAGGTGCATCTTCTCTGACTGAACCCAGACCTGGCAGTTCTCTGCTATATATGTGTTAAGGGCCTCATATCAGCTGGTATATGCTGCCTGGTTGGTGGTCCAGTGTTTGAGAGATCTCGGAGGTCCAGATTAGTTGAGAGTGCTGGTCCTCCTACAGGATTGCCCTTCTCCTCAGCTTCTTTCAGCCTTCCCTAATTCAACAACAGGGGTCAGCAGCTTCTGTCCATTGATTGGGTGCAAATATCTGCATCTGACTCTTTCAGCTGCTTGTTGGATCTTTCAGAGGAGAGTCATGATAGGTCCCTTTTTGTGAGCGCTCCATAGCCTCAGTAATAGTGTCAGGCCTAGGAGCTGCCCCTTAAGCTGGATCCCACTTTGGGACCTTCTTTTCCTCAGGATCCTCCCCATTTCCATCCCTGCAGCTTATTCATACAGGAACAATTATGGGTCAGAGTTTTGACTGTGGGATGGCAACCCCATCCCTCACTTGATGTCCTGTCTTTCTGCTGGAGGTGGTCTCTCTAAGTTCTCTCTCCCTACTGTCTGGCATTTCATCTAAGGTCCTCCCTTTGAGTCCTAAGAGTCTCTCACCCCCCAGGTCTCTGGTACATTCTAGAGGGTTCCCCCAACCTCCTACCTCCCGAGGTTGCCTGTTTCCATTCTTTCTGCTAGCCCTGCTAGATGTCTTCTTGTCTTTGATTTGCTCCTCCATTCCCCTCCACTTTTAAAGTTTGCCTTTGTACTCAAGTCACAACTCAGAATCTGCCCCTGGGAATGCAATGATGGCGATTCAAGGACCAGCTTTCCTTTAGCCACAGAAACAGAGCGTGGATACATCACCAGACTCAGGATCACTTTAAAAGGCAAGGTATAAACTAATGTCGGTGTGTGTTTGGTAAGCTCTTAGCTGGCAAGGCCGAGACCACATGAAAGTGAGAGGGTTCTTGGGTTAACAACAAAAGTGAGAATCAAAGTACAGTAAGGACAGATTTGGAAGTTCTGCTTCCACAGTGAGTAAACGAGCTTAGACTAGAGATGTGCTCCAGAAAATTGCTCGGCTCTGGAGCAGACTTCTTCCGTGGTCTTGTAATCACAGCATGGGTGCTAAGGCCCATGAAGGCAGCATTTCCTATAGGCTGGGAGTGAGAGGTGGTGCTAAGAGATCCATTATGCAGTCGTGAATTCACACCACGTGGGCACGGGGTGCCTCCTTACAACTTGTTTCAATTCTTGAGAGGGAAAACAAAGGTCTACCCACATGTTCCACTCTATTTCAGAACCTCTCTGGCTTTAAACTGCAGCCCTGCCCCCAGTTCTGGCTGGTGGGGACAGTAATGACTATGAGGTGAACGGAGCCAGAATGTGTCCTTTCTCTGTCCCCTTCCAGGAGCCACCAGGAAAGCAATGTGGTAACCAGCTGGTCAGGATATAAGAAGGTATCCTGCGACCCCACAGATACAGAACAATGTCCTAGAGACCTGCTCAGCCCAGAAAGGCTTTGCGAGTCCCACAGGTATAAAGTCTTCCTGGATAGACCCAAGACAGGCCAAGACTGCAAAGCCAGACTATGAAAACCACCTCTCAAAAAACACTACAAAGAGACACCAGGCCCAGAGCACAAGCCCTTCAGTAAGCAAAAATATCAGCTATGGGCCAGTGTGATGGCTCAGTAGGAAAGGGTACTTGCTGCCAAGCTAGACAACCTGAGTTCAATCCCTGGACTCATCTGTACAAGGAAAGAACCAGTTCCTGCAAGTTGTTCTCTGATGTATAACAATGCAATTGTATATGCAACTAAAAAAAAAATAATAATGTTCAAAATGATGAGGACACTAGCTGAAATGAAAGGCCGCCATTTTCATGGCAAGAACTGCCACAACAGCGTTGGATGGTGTGTTAATTTATTGTAATATAACCACAGGGTTCTAGTTAAATGATCTCACTGAAACTGAAAACCATGAAAGTAATGCCAACACCTGACATGTAGGCATGCAGCCCCTTCCTCCTGGGGTAGGGGAGGAGACCATCAGGCCACAGGTTCCTCTACGTGAGACTGCACTATAAATCTACAAAATATATATGTATTTAAACTGCAGGTGCGCAGTGTGCCCTCAAGTCATCTCAAAATCAGGCTGGCCCAGACCTCACCTGGCCGGCCTCTGCAGGGATGGCAGGTCAGTAGGCTCTGAGAGTGGATTGGAACAGTAACATTCTCACGAAGATGTCTGCCCTTGAGACAGGCTTCCTAGAAGAGGAAAAATGAAACACTCAGATTGCCTGCAGTGGGGAAAATTATCATCATTTGGCAGAAAGGTAAGGCCAACGGAGCACAAAGTATGATGTTTAAAGAAATGTGCTCATGGCCTGATGTTGTGGTGTGTGCCTACAATCCCAGCACTCAGGAGGCTGAGGCAGGAGGATTGATTATGAGCTCCAGGTCAGCCTGAGCTACACAGGGAGACCCTGCCTCAGAAAGCAAACAAACCAATAAAAAACAAAAATAATTTTCTGATAATAAAGCAAATTGACTTGTATGTGAATCTTTAAAAGTAATTTTAATAGACTAGAAAATCACAGAATTTTAAAACACGGGTCCCTATGTCTCAGAGCTCTGGGTTTAAATATGAGCCTGTCACTTAATCTTGGGCACACTAGCCAGCCTCCACAGTCTTGGTTTTTATTAGTAAGGAGAAGGTAATAGGACCTTCCTAATCAGGTTACTGTGGCTATTAAATGAATTACTACATCTAAGTGTATAAATTAATGTCATCCATATGGCAGGTGTCACAGTAGCTTAGCAAACACTGTCTAAATTTGAATATAAGAAAGTAATGATTAGACTGAAAAATAGCATTCAAATAAGCTGGTCAGATTAAAACCATTATTTATCCACCTACTCTGTAGAAATAAAATATATGTGTGTGTTCATACATGTGTATATGTGTGTGCACTGGTACAAATACCCATATTTTATAGCTTCAAAGCCAGGACTGGGTCTAGAATTGAGGATTTGATGGCTTAGTCCCTAATTCAGCAGTGGCTGGATGCCCATTCAGCCCAAAGGGAGCCTTTGAAAGATTTTTAGATTGCTTTGCACTTCACTAGGAGACATGCACTGGCCAAGCCCCAGAAGAGAAGGTTAAGTGTGCTTCGAGAGAAGTTTTTCAGACAGCATTGGCAAGCCAACATTAGACAATAAAATTCATTTAGTGGGCTGGGACCTCTTTTTAAAAATAAAAATAATAAAACCCTCAGTGTAGCACATACAATAACTATGCACATGCCTGGGTTTTTTGGGCAAATCTATTTCTTAACGTGGGTCACTTCAAAAAGTACCAAACATGGGCTATAGCCTGATCTCCTTAAGGTTTCTCTTCATTGACTGTTCTTTCCTTAGCACCTGTCCATCCAGCTGTTCCTCTTGACCCTGTTCCAATTGGATCTACTGATGCCACGCTTGTCTCGCTCCCCCTTTGGAAGCAGCAGCACAGACATAGCCCCACATACAATAGACACCCAATAAATGCCGAACAAATAGATACTTGAATTAAAGCCCTATAACCCAGAGGCCATCCACTTCCCAACTGTCATGTTGTTTTTTAGAATAAGCATGCACACATTTCCCCTTCCTCTGTCATCAACTACAGGACTCATCAAAGCCTGGGATGTTTTATCAACAACTATGGGCAGAGCTTTCTAATACCACCTTACACGGCCCTCTCAGGAAGGACCGCCATGCTCTGCATACAGATGTGGACCCTCAGCCCCCAGAAGAGTGAACAAACTTTCCCCATGGTACCTCTGTGACCTCGCAGCACCTGCCCTGACCAATCTATGGGTCCTTTATACAAAAGAAAACGTCTGTATTCTCCCCCAACCAGAAACTGTGGGCCATTTACACGATACAATGAACTCATAAGGAAAGAGTCACTACAAGGTCCTAGATTCCTGCCTAAGTCACTATTGTCACCTATTCAGGACTCTTAATCAGGGTTACTGTTGTGATGAAACACCATACCAAAGCAACTTGGGGAGGAAAGGGTTTACTTCACTCACAGTTCCATATAACAGTTCATCCTCAAAAGCATTGAGAGCAAGGACTCATACAGGAACCGGGAGGTAGGAGCTGATACAAAGGCCATGGTGGGGTGCTGCTTACTGGCTTACTCACCCTGTTTTTTTTTATAGAACCCAGGAACACCAACCCAGCAATGGCCCTCCCACATCATCACTAATTAAGAAAATGCCTTACTGCCAAATCTTAGGGAGGCATTTTCTCAATGGAGGCTCCCCTTCCTCTCTGATGATTCCAGCTTGGGTCAAGTTGACAGAAAACTAGCCAGCACAACAGGTCTAACTTAGACAAGGTTCCTTCCCAGGAGGCATGTGTTCCTTAAATCCCCAAAGAAGTGGCTAGCCATGGCAGGATGGGACCTCAGAATGTGACTGTCCTAATTTACCTTCTCCAACTTTAATACCATTTAAAGACCATGAACACATGGGGACTCTCATCATTGATAGAGGCCTGAGTATGTCATCAAGCCCTGTGTCACACTCTGAAGAGCCTGAGAGTATTGAAGATGAGCCATGTAGGGTCACAGTGTGGCACAGACATGTCTCTAATTCAAACTACCCAGAGTTGTTGTAACAGCTCCAAAGAAGGCAGCATGGAAACCTGGTCTGCAAATGGATACCAGCTCAGGGAGGCTTCATCAGAGAATCTATTAGCATCCCCAAGAGGAAAACGTGCATGGCCTTCTGGGGGTGCAAGTGGGGTGGTTCTTCCAAGGCAGGAGTTAAGGCAAATGTAGAAGGGCAGCATCATAGAATTAAAGCATCCTCACCGCCCAATGGCAGAAGGAGCAGGTGCATGCCAATGCAGAGCAGAAAAACAAGCTCCCAGGTATGAGAGGAAAGCAAATTCTCCCTCATCTGTGGCAGGCCATTGTCTAAGAACTGACCCAAGAAAGCACTCCTTTTAACAGAGGGTGTTCTGTCCCTGGTGGTCTTCTTCAGTGTCACAGTCCTGGTAAAGCAAGAAGTCTGTTACTTGGCCAACAAGCAGGAGAATAGCCAAGACTCCCGAGGTCCCTGAGAACAGAATACAAAGTTTTTTAAAGTATACATTAATGTTCTGAAAGTATGTTCTCTTCTCCACTCCCTCCCTCTGTCCATCTATCTATCCATATTCCCAGTCATCTGTATATCCATCCATCTATTCATTTATTCATCCAACTACCCAAGCATTCATCCATCCTCATCATTCACTCATCCATCTACCCACATACCTGCTCAGCTATCCATCCTAGTCATCTATCTACTCATTCATTCACTCAACTATCCATCCTTCTGCTCATCCATCCATCCGTCTACCCACCTATATGCTCATCCACCCATTTGTCCATTCATGAACCCCTCATGTATTAGGCACCAATTTCATAACCACCTTGTAGAATACTCCCCAATTGAGCTAACTGAACTATAGTTATCATTTTGCGCATCCTTTTGTAACACTTTTTGTTTGAATATATGACTTATGCTTACAAGGGTAACTTGACTACATCTCTACAACATAATAGAATTGAACCAAAAACAATGATTGAAATAATCATTATACTATCTATTGAAAAAATGGCCACACCCCTGATTATTGGATGAGTCCTTAGAAGGCTCTCAGCATAGATTTAAGGGCTCCCAGTGCTAGGGAAGCAAGGCATGAGGGCGCCCAGGCCTGTCTAGTGCCTGCCTGTGTTCATGGGAACAGCAGAGGACTAATGGGGGATATCTGGGTTTCACACACTCCCGATTTCCTCCTACCTTCAGAATAAAATGATCCTTTTCTGCCTTTCGAAATCATTATATTTCTCCTTCAGAATCTTCAAAGGATTTCCCTGAAGCTTAGCCCTTTAACATATAAAAAGAAGCTGAAGAACGAAACTGAAAAATGACAAATTTGACCCCCAGTGGGCCAACTCCATCTTGTTCCCCAGCATGCTAGGGGATTTTTACGATTGCTGTTTTTGGTTTTTATTCACAGGCATGACTAGAAGTATGGTTTCCTTTGCTTCCTTTCTTCTCTCTTAAGAAGGAAGTGGATACTTGAAACTGAACTCCCCAGAGAAGGTCAAATCTGCATCCATCCCTGTGTGTGTGTGTATCTCTGAGAGAGAAATGCATATAAAGTCCTTTAGGAGCTTCACTGCTCCTGTCAGATAAGTCCTGCACACATAGCCTATTCCCCAGACATAGCCTATCCCCTGCCTGCAGTTCTGGCCAGCCTCAGAACACCAGTGGATCTGTAGAACAGGAAAAATGAGCATGCCTTCAGACTGTTCCCCTTCCTGGGAGCTTTATTAGGATCCTCAGGCTTCTTGGTCCCTGGAAGTCCTGCTGGGGTCCCACGTACCAGGAGTTTTCTTCCAGCTATCCTGTAGCCATGACTTCCCTGAGGGGATAGGAGGTCCTGTGGGCCCAAGACATTTATCTAACCTGCACCTACTCTCTTCACCTCACACACCTCATACTGGGCACCTGTGATTGCTAAACCCCCTGCCTGAATACCCTAAGGCCTGTTCTAGGACCTGTATAGACTTTCTCTAGTGGTCCTCCAGAAAGCAGATGGCACTGGCATTGTGTGCAACCTCACTTCCAAGAAGGCCAAGAGATAGCTTGTGGGTGGACACAACACAGAAATGCAAGCAGTAAAACACATGTATGTACACAAGTTTTCTTGCCATGCAAATTCCAGCCAAGAGGACAAACGGAAAAGAGGGCCAAGCTGCCGTTACAGAAATAAGGAGTTCAGCTTTGCTCCTAGAAACATCTGGGTACCCATTTCTATTGTCCTGTTAGGAGACTTTCACCCCAGGACTTTCTACTCCACAGGCTCTCCCAGTTTGCTCCATGACTACATTGGCTACTGCTCCAGCTGTCATCTTAGAACACAAAACTGGTCAGATCCTGCCCTTATCTCCAACCTGGGGCCAAAGCTTCTTCATTAGCATGGAACCAAATCTCCCTGTGGTCTACTACCTACCTCCTGTCTACCTCAGCACCTCCCTTTCCTTTCTCTGCATACCCACGTACACAGCCTGGACAGCATCAACCTCTGAACCCTTCCTACCTTGCCCCTGTCAAGTATGCAAACTATCCCAGAACTGGGATGCACCCTGCTTCTGGCAAGCCTGCTTTAGCTGCTGCCATCTTCAGGTTAGCCCCCCTTGTGGGAAGGTCTCCTGTACCCTAAGGTTTCCCAGGAAGTATTAACAAAATGGACTTTCTCTCTTCTATCCTGAAGTCTGCCCATTCATCTGTACCATGAGCCTTTCATGAAAGGGACCCCAGTTTACTGTCTTTGCCCCAACACCCTGTGTTTCACACAGAGGGACAGCACTCAATGAACATCCCTGAGCCATTATGGAAACCAACAAAGTAAGAGCTGACTTGACTGTGATGAGTTTGGACACATTGGAAAAGCCCACTTGGACTCTGGAGCAGAGAGTCAATCAAGTAAGACCTGGACAAGCAAATAGAGCATCGACCCCGTACCAGGCTTAACCTTGACAGGTTGGCGTTACCCAACACAAAACTCTCAAACCTGAAATGCTCCAAACACTGATCCTTTCTGAACACAACGATAGTAATCCAAAAGTTCAGATCTGGATGTATTCCCTATTTTACATATGCATAAACTATGCAAATTCCCCAAAATCTGAGACATCTTTGTTCTCGAGCTTTTTATATAAGACAGAGACCCAGTCTAAATTAACAGAGAACCCTCATGATGGTCCCCATTTTACGAATGAGAAGAGACCCAGAGACATTCCATCACAGATATGTGAGAGTCAAACACAACAGGGCTACAACCTCTTCTCTACTAGAGAAGAGTGCTAACAATAGCTGAAGGAAAAAGAAGGGATTTGCTTCCATCCCTCTTTTCTAAGCACTACACAAAAATGCTCCAAGCAGGGGCTCTTCTGAGTTCTTTCCTCTGCTAATTCCAGGCACACTGAACACTGACTTGAAGAGAATCGGGAGCTAACAAGAAATTACCCACTTCTAAAAAACCTGCAAAGCAGGCAAGAAAGGGCTTCCTGTGACCCCAAGCTTTGTTGGTGGCCTTATTTGGAATGTGCACTACAGCTCCAGGGGTGGGGGGATGGGACATCTAGCCCAGCTCTGTCCACAGCTGTGGTAGAGCAAAGCTAAAAGTTCCTCTGTGTTAAATTCATGGTCTTAAATGCATGTCACATACTTCTGACAATAGCTTTATGCTAAGGACGATACTAATTTCCCCATTTTACAGATGGAGACTCCAAGGCTCTGAAGAGCAGAGCCACATGCTCAAATGCCAAAGCTAGTAGTATGCACTGGGAACTAGGGGTTGTAACCTCCCCAACCCTTCTTCTGACATTTATTTTCCATCTATTTTGGATACCTTTGCATTGGTTCTCTGGGAAACGAATAGGTTTGGCAGGAAATGCTAATTAGAAGTCAGGGTCTATAATTAGCATTATTCACTAATGAGAAGTATCCCTTTTCTCTGAACCTACAATGAGGACAAGAAAAGGCTGCATTCATACCCTGAACCTTGTTGGTTGCATTGCTGGGATGTCCACACCAGCTCCCAGGAGGGGCAGGGCATTCAGCCATGCTCTGTCCACAGCTGTGGTAGAGCAAAGTATGGGTTCCGTATCTGACTCTTGCTGCCACCCTGTGACGAACACAGGCAATGGCAAGCAGGAAAACACTGGGCTTAAAGTACAGGTAGGGACAGGGGGCCCCTGACACTGAGTTTCTGCCAATGAACCCCCAGCATCTCCTCCTGACTGTCCCTAAGCATGGGCCATTCAGCCAGACCATGTGGCCTGGACATGTTCCTGGTTCCCAGAAAAGCACATGCCAGCCACTGAGGAAAATGAGAGGGTGGTGACAGGATCAAGGTGTCCCAAGGTCCTCAAGGACCCCTAACCTCCTTTGCTGAGGCTCATAGGTTTGCATTCCTTCTCCAGCGTGTGCCCCAAGACAGATGCTGAGATGCATACTTAGAAACCAAAAGAACCCTCAGTGATGCCAGCTGCCCCACTGCTGCCAGTACCATCCATATCCCTTCTGGTTGGTTCTAAAAGGGCTAAGCAGTGTGTTCACCACACCCTCAGCAGAAGCATGTCACAGAGAACGCCCTCTGGTGTGTCCCTACCCCTATCATTTGGATCTCATACCATGTTCTTTCTCAGAGTCTAGAATAAAAGATGAATCTGACTTCATTTGGGGTGGGGGGCAGAGGAAAAAGCCCAGTATCCCCAACAATCACCCCATGGTCTTCTCCCTGGGAAAATTAAATAAAAAGTATGTGAGTCCATACTGTAGTGAGTAATTACGGGCTCGACCAGCCTATGCTGTTGTCATGAGTACCAAGTCCCTCACTTCAGGTTCAAGTTAATTAAGCTCCTTCTTCCACTACCACCTCCTCTCCAGGGCTCACAGCCAAGACGATGGGCTTTGAGCAAGTGGCACAGCCTGGGCAACAGTTGCCCTCTCTGTGGGGCAGATGTGATAGAAGCACAGTTTTCCCAGAGGGGTGCACAGTGAGGGTTGGTTGATACAACCTAAGCTCCAGGTATGGCTCTCCACTCTTCTCAGAGAAAACTCTTTAGTTTTCTTTAGTCTACATACCTACTGACAGAAACCAAAGTGGGGAGACATAAGTCACAGCTCCCCAAGTTGGTCAGAGGAGAGGTTAGGAATCCCCAGTACATATAAATTCTCTACAGAGAAGCTGAGGCTAAGTACTCCAGGACTACGCTGAAGGAGCCAGACAATGGGATCCTTAATTTCTCCTCAGCGGGAGAAAGGGGAAGTCACCTAGGGGAGCTAAGAGATCAGACACCCGAGTGGGTCCTCTTAGGCTCTTGCACACTTGGACACCTGCCTCTGCTTGGCCCAGGATGGAATACGAAAACCATCCCAGTCTGGGAATGACTGCCCACCCCTTCCATTCAGCTTGCAGGAAAGGCAAGGATACTGGGCATATCCTAAGGTTTCTGAGAGCTGCCTCCACAGAGCTGTGGTTCCCAGACCTTTAGAGGCAGTGGACCTGCAGAGTCTGGCAGTCTTGGTCCCCGCATACAGCTCACAAAGAGCCCTCCTGCCACCTCCTCATCACATCAACTTCCTTCAGGTCAGAGGCAAACAGCATCTCACTTCTTAAAATAAGATGCAGATTCTGTTGCAATGTGATCCAGATACCTGGATGCATGGACAGTACTGAGGCTCTTGGTGCTCGCTCATGAAAGGGACTCTGATTCCTTATTTTCCTGAGTCAGAACACAGGATGGGGATGTGTAACGAAGGCAACACTTTTCCACCTGCCTTGACGGCCTCAAAGATAGGAGGTTGGGGGGGGGGGCGGGAGGATGCGGAAGGGACTTGGTCATAAATACTGCAGTCCTGTCACTGGCCTTGTGTGGACAGAAGGCTCACCACTCACCTACAGTTCTTATGGCAGTGAGAAAGGTAGAGGAACCATTCCAGGGAAGCTTAGCATCATCCATCATTTCTGGATGTGCCAGGCTGGGCTCCGCCCCAGGCCTCATTCTCAAGCCCTGGAGGCCAAGGTCACCTACAGCTACCAGAGGACACAAACCGATAAAAAGTAAACCAACAAATCTGTTGTTCAGTTATATTCGGCACCAGTTCTATCAAAGAAGTCTCAGGGGTACCAGTGCTGGGTGAGTTTTGATGTTTCTGGTTAAGCAAGAGAAGGCACTGAGACTGCAGGGCTGCAGACTGCCTAGGAAGAAGGCTAGCTCATCCCTAACCAAGGATCAAGAAGACATGTCACCTTTAACAAATAATAATAGTAATAATTATAATAGAAATTCTAGAAATATAAAATAATAGAGACTTCTAAAAGTGGGAATGAGCTAGTGAGATCAGACCAAGCAGAAGCAAAGTAAGATCATCTAACCTCCACCCAGCATGAGAACTGAGAACTGTGAACAGTGCTGGGGAAAGGAGAAGATGAAGACTCTTCCACTGCAGAAAGCAGAGGGCTTCCCATTGAACAGCTGCCTGTCAGTGCCCAACTAGGCTCACCTCAGACACTCACTCAATGCTGTGTCCCGCCCTGACCTTTAAGGACAGAGAAGGGCAAAGCCATCTCCTAGCTACAGAAGTCTTGGTTCGAAGCCCAGAATCCTAAGGCTTGATCCCCCAGGGAAATGGGAACATAGGACACAAAGCCAGGCCCTGATGGATGTTCTCAGGAACCCAGTACCGAGAAAGCTAGAGTCACACCATTTCTTTCTTGTTAAGTCCGCGGGTACCAAATAGCCACAGGATACTCTGTTAAAGGAACCAGGCAATCCTTCATAGCATCCGCACCCTCCTGTTTGCAAGTCCTCATCAAGCAGCTTGTAGCTTCATAGCCACTGGGTCCCAAAAGTCCAAGTCCAGGTAGTCAGTGTTCTTCCCAAAGCTAGTGCAACAACCCGGCCCCAGATGCGGCGTGTAGTTCAAGCTCACATTTGTAAAGATCTGCATTTACTCTAGAGTCTAGGCATCATGGCATAATTACCTTATTTTAATTAGCTGTTGTTAATTCCTGTTATTACTGTTACCCTTAATTTATTTGACTGCTAAAATGAGGGCATTGGGGAGCTGAAGGAGACAGCTTGCTCTCTCCTAGCAAACTATTACATCATGGTTTATCTTTTTAAAGCCAGTCTTAAAGAAAAAAAAAAACCGTTACGAGACACTCTAAAAATCTCTAACTGTGGTGATCTTATAAGCTGGTCATAACAATGAAGAAAGATGCCCTAAGATCTTTTTTCTAAACTCGATTTTTTCTTTAAAAAAGTCGTGAAAACAAATGCAACCTATGTGTAGAATGGTTTAAAGCAGAATTTGTATGAACAGTCATGTTTCAAAATCATCCAAACCCCTGTAGTCCTACTGTCTCACAGCTGGAATAAACAGTGCAGATTAAATAGCACTTGCCATTACTGAGCCTTTACTCTTTAAGTCTACCCTAAACATGACATATATGACTTCATTTAATCCTAATAACAGTGCTAACGAGTGGGCTTTTTTTTTCACTCTCAGGAAGATAATCCACAGCAAAGGTGTATACCTTGATTAAGTTCACACAGCCTATGAGAAGCCAAGCAATACTTGAATCCAGATGTATGTTTCTAGAACCTTGTTCTAAGCATCATGGTGACTATCTCCACATGTAAGGAGGAATGGCTTGGTCACACAGATGTTATAAAGGCTGGGTGACTATAGGTTGGGCATCTTAAATGCTACCTGGCTCTTGGTAAATGTCCAACAAACAGCAGTTTGTTGTCAGAAGCCGTATCACTGTTAGCCATCATCATTGACTTTTGTGCTAGGGAGCCATGGGGGAAGATGAGAACAGCAAAGGGGACTCAGAGAGCTTGGGAGATCAGGGAAGAGCCCAAGCGTCACCAAACAGCTAGGTAGATGCCGAGGTCAACTGTGGTGATCCGAGTAGTGTCCTAAAGGCAAAGGGTGAGAAGGATGCTGGCAGTGCATCGCAGAGCACCTAGCAGGAACTCGGATCCTGAACTCAGGCATTGGGCTGAGAAGACTGCGAGATCAGAAGGCTGCTACAAGGACAGGAGACTGGGATGGTAGGAAGAAGAGAAGACCAAGGAGAAGAGAGTAGGAAAAAGAGAAGTCCAACGAGGCACTGAACAAGTGAGTTCCTGGAGCTCGAGCACAACTTGAGCCCTGAAGGCAGGGCTAGCCCATTGTGAGTAAGTCACGGGTAGTGCTAGGCCTCCTGGCTGGCATCTCTGCTGAGTTACTTCCTACTTTCCTCTCCAGCATCAATGAAATGCCATCTTGCTAGCAAAGCCTCCTGTGACTCCAGACCAGAGCAGGCCCTCAAGTCACGTGCTAACCTTGCTCATGGCAGCAGAGAGGCACCTGCATGCACTAGTTTAATCATTTGAGAAATTTCTGATGCCTGCCCTAGACTGTAATGGCTGTGAGGGTGATTGAGCTCTGTCTTAAACTGTCCTTACAAGGCATAATTCCTAAGTCAGTGAAGCTGGTTGAAAAAAGACCAATTCTTGTGGAATGATAAATGAATGGATGAGCCATCAGGTAAAGACTGTCTTCTCTTGCTCTTGCCAAGGACCAACCATGGTCCAATGCAACAAAGTCCCCTCTAGAGATGCCCTCTCTACCTTCTCCCTCTAAATGAAATGGAAAAATGGAGAAAGAATGTGTTATTGATGTATTTTGACACCCTGGACTAAAAGCTGCTACACACAAGAAGGAAAAGTACTAATAGCCATCATTATCTCTCAAATTGATACTGCACCTTTAGAGGGCTGGATCCAAGGACTTCTATAATGAACAGGATGAGCTGCTCTCCATGCCCCAGGCTACTCTTCCCCCTCCTGCAGCCAGCCAAAGGGGTCTGAGAGAGAGGATAAACAGCATAGAGCCACAACCCTCTGCAACAAGCACAACAAGGATGTGGTGCTCCTATGGGGATAGCTGAAGAAGTTTAATTCACCACCACATACAGACAACACACGTGAAAATGGCCTTCCCTTCCCCTTCCCATAGCCCAGGGAAAAACTCCTTAGATGGAGCTTTGATAGTTAAGGATTGCTTCGGCTTCCTGGAGTCATACTAGCAAGTTAGGGAATGTTTCCCAAAGAAAGAGGGGCTACCAGCATGGCGTTTTAACTAAAGAAAAGAACTGATTGAACTAGTTTCTAAACAACCATGAAGCTTCATTTGATATGACACATCTTTGGGTCCGCATGCATGTGCACATACATGCATACACACACACACACACACACACACACAGTTTATCTATGGAACACAATAAATGGAGGACATTTTTCTTAGAGGTTCAGTTAATGAACTCCCACAACCCCCTCTGTAGCCGGCAGTCACAGTGGAGGACAGAGTAAGCCTGGTATGAACCTGTCTTTTCTCTTATGATCTTATTGATCTCAGCCTATAAAGTTCATTCGTTCACCACAAATATTTATAGACAGTGGCTGCTATCAAAGTTAAAGCCAATAGAGCAGCAGCCTGTTCAAGCCAAAGCCCCTGTTCTGCAGAGCCAGAGTCCTTGAGATGATCCCAGGATAAAAACAATGCCTCTGACCATGGAGAGTGGGTATATGACCGACCCAAAGAGAGGAAAAACTGAAATGATGGTTGTTGCCATGTGTTGGATTCCTAAGACTTCTAGACACTGAGCTATATCTTATCTTCATGATCTAATTTATATTCACAGCAATTCAATAAGATAGAGGTCACTTCAAGATAAAGAAAATAGAAAGCTAAGAAACTGTGTTAGGCCACATCCTACCCACTAGTAGAGCCAGGATTTGAGGCCATTTCTAGCTTCTAGCTTCATGAAGTTCATTTGTCCATTCTCACATTGTTGGTAGAGGGATCACAGGAACATTGCTTCTGAGATGCCCATGTCCCTCCTCCTGAACCACTCAGAGGACCACTCTTTCCCCACCTCTAGCCCGAGCTGTGAATATAGCACACTTGTTGAATCTAGACTATATTTTTTTTTAATTTGGCAGTTTAAAGCAATTAATGTCATTTAGTCAAGCATATTATTAAGTCCACATTCAAGGAAGGATGGTTAGGGAGAAATGAATATACCAGGTTATATAAATACCAATTTACTCACTGTCTAAAATACCACAAAATTTCATCATATGTCAAATATTTTAGTCCCTTTACTCTTGCCTTTCACATTCAGAGATGACTCCATTCTCATACACAGCTCAAAGAACAAGCTACGGTACAAGGAATCCTGGGGGGAAATGTTAGCAGAAATGTAGAATTTTTTTCACTAAAATTGAGTATCAGTTCTGCTTTCCTTCATACTGGAGCTGTTTTAATCCTCTCTTGGCCATTCAGCTGAGTCCTCCCTGGTGAGTCTGCTGCCAGCCTACAAAGATGGGTAGAGCCAGCGGCAACTCCACATTTCCCAGTCCTCTTGCAGATGCCAGCTGTGGACAGGGGTGAGGCAGATGATACTGGTAGAAAGAGGGGTGCTAGGATCATATGAAATGAAGAAAGGGCCCCTACCTACTGACAAGCAGACTGGGAAACAAATGAGGTCTGATCTCCTGCCCTCTGGAGCCGAAGCTCCACAGAGGACTTGCACACTCTATCCTATCCAGACCCAAGGAAAAGGCTTCAATTTCTGAACTGTAAACCAGGCACCTGCACTCTCTGATATGGAGGTTTCATTGAGCGGCATCATGCCAAAACAACCAAAAGGAGAGGAAACCCATATCTGAGTGGCAAGAATTCTCGGGAATGGATAGGTGATAAGGTTAACTGAAACAAATGTGACCACAGATATCACATTTGCATCTGGGGTAGAGCCGTCCAAGAGACCCTCCCATGCCTAACTTCAAGATCTTGGCCTGGTTTTCTCACATGCAGCAGGAAGATGGGACACAATTCTGGAGCTCCTTGTAAGGCCTACTGAAAGGGTCATTTCCACACTTAACCACTTGTCAAGAGGCCTTGTCCTGGCACACTGAGAAAGACAGGAGATAGTTCTTGGCTTCAGAAAAACAGCTGATGCTGAAGATGTGCAAACAAATAACTGCTCAATGGGTAGAGTAAAAACCCCAATGGCTGATGCATTAAGGAGGCAGCGGCCAGTCCAACACAGTCCAACATCACACATGTGGAGAGGATGTAAGAAAGCAATGTTCTATATGCTCTCAAGACTTCTTGTCCAGTCTGTACTCCCTAAAGCCCACTTTCTTCCAGTATTCATCCTTGTTTATTTTTATATTAAAAATATAAATCTTGGTTGAATAATATCTGATACTACAGGACACAGAGCATCTTGCTCATTTTCCAGAGCTGATCAATCTTTCATTTTATAGTCATGAATACTGAGAACTCCACATCACAAAAACACATAGTCTAAAAGCAACAGAAGTATGTTTAGAGCCATTTTAAAAATTTCACCCTAGTTCCAAACCAAAGATTCACAGAACTAATTTTTTTCTATTAGGAATTCATCCACAACTCATACAGCTATTTTAAAAATCAAAGACTTTAACACAATAGAATTCAAAGAAATAGAAATACTATGTCGATACTTACATACTTGGGGATTATGGTCAGAAAACATTAAAGGTCTTATTTTCCCTAATTAAACCGTTAAGCTTCTGTAGGTGTAAAAGTTTGTATGTACAGAAAAAACACTGCAGTTCATGATACAGGATGATCCCAATCAGAGCCAAAGGTGTTTTACCCAGTACTTATTGGTACCACGTGGTGTGGCACTATGTACAGTGCAAAGTACACATTGTGTTAGAAACCAGGAATGAAATGAAGCCACAGACATAGCACAGGAGAACCACAGAAACAACTCACAGCTAATTAGGTGTTTGGTTTTGAATTTACTTTTAGTCACAAACATTTTCCTGTTAGCAGATTTTTCCCAGCCCCCACATTCAGTTACACTACCTCATGTGAGGTTGCAAGCCATGGTTTAAGAAGCTATGCCAGTACAAGGTGCTAACTATATGCCCTCAAGATCACGTGGCTATCCAATAACATCTGGAGTGTTATACTGCAAATCCCTAGCCTAGGACAAGAAGAGAATTAAAATTGTACTGAGGCTTCTGCTGGATGCACAACACCATCATAGGGTTGAAAACTTATGAGTTGAACCATGGGGTAGGTCAAGGACTGTCTGCAGAGGCCTCATCGTTCATACAGCCCTACATTCCAGAACCAGTCCTAGGGCTTAGTGGCTTTACCAGTTTGTATAAGTTACTTGATCACCCTGAACTTAAGTTCTTCTAGAAAATTATGAGTGTACCTACCTCATGGAACTATCAGGATAATAAAATGATTGTTAACATTGTAACCGTCTATTTACCCATCCTTGTTGTGGCGGTTGCTGTTGCTGTTGTTGTTGTTGTTGTTATTGAACAAAGCACAGCTTTCATCCCAGAGTCAAGCTGAACAAGCCTATTACTTTTAGGTAACATTTAGAGCACTGTCTTGTATACACTGAATCAAGGAATCAATTTATTGGGTATAACTAACATTTCAAGATGATCAGAACAGAATAAGGGTAGGAGGCTGTAAGACATCAGAACAGAATCAAGGTGAAGAGAGGAGAATAGAACAGAACAGAAAGCATAACACCAGACTGCAATCAGGTATGAGTGCTAACATTACTGCGCCCAGAAGGCTTGGATCAAGAGTTCAGGCTAGACTGGGCTAGATCCTATCTCGATGATGATGATGATGATGATGATGATGATGATGATGATGATGATGATGATGATGACGACGACGACGACGACGACGACAACAACAACCACAATGATGACTACGACAATGACAATGATGATAATTAATAGCAAATTGCATTCCAGAGAATACAAATAAGCAATGATTGGGAAAATGAGTTTCACCTCTTAAGCTGTGTGAAGAGCAATGTAATGTGCATTACTTATTATGCACATGGTTTGCTTTAAAAGTTTGAAAGGTATTGCCTTAGGAAAACACACCGTTCTGTGTGCATCGGGACCCTGGGAGAGCAATCCTTGCACAAGGATGAGGAGAGACCTTTTATTGAAAGCAGATGGCACCTTTCCTACTGGTGCTCACCAAACAATTTTCTGCTAAAGGGCTGGAAACCACAGGTCCCTGCAACCTATTTGGGAAGAAGAAATGCCATCGGTGAGAGGTCAACAAATTTCTCTCCATCTCACAAATTGGAGAGTCGCTACTTCAACGGCACTCAGTGATTTCTAAATAAACTGCTTCAACAATTGGCCGTGTACCTGGCTACCTTCAGACTTGCAAGATGAAACGTCTGGCTTGTTTCAAAGTCTACACTTCTACTGCAGAGGAAACATCCATTTGTGCTATTCATTCTGAGGAAGGACAGACAGATCCATGCCAGCTTGGAGTTCCTCCCTGGTTCTAGAACAGAGAAGTCATAGCCTCTGGCCCAGCACAGACTCCAAAGAGATATGTCAGCAAACCAAGGTGCACAGGCCAGAAAGGAAGGGAGGGACTTCTCTTTAGGGGAAGCCAGAAGCCTTCCCAGAATCAAATGGACATAGCATTTCTCAAAGCATGGTCCAAGGACCACCAAATCCCTGGGACAGTGCTTTGTGCAGATTCCTGAGCTCTGACCATGGTCAATGAATCAGAATCTCTTAGTGTATGTCCTGGAAACAGTGAATTTTAACAAGCCCCCCCATGTGACATGCTGCATACTAACACCAGATCCTGCAAGATGGAGCTGAGTAGCAGACAGGGGGAGCAAGGTCAGCAGTGAGGTGAGTAATGGCACAGTGGCAGCCAGGGAAATGTTTGCATTTGGATGCATTTGGTGACCATGAGCAGGGCACTATCACCGGGTGAAGACTTAGGAGGTGACCACAGCATCAGAGGGATCCTGGCACCCTATCCCAGGCTCTGCCTGTCTCATAGGGTATCCAATGAACAGTTATTGAAGCAGGAAGGAATAAAACATTTCCAGCATCTCACCAAGAACAAATGCATGAATGTGAGCCTCTGAGGAGAGCCACAGATCTGCCTAGATCATGGTAGTCTATCTAAGCTGGGCTTGGATAGAAAGCAAGGAGAAGGTGCAAGCCTTGGGTTTCAGGATGGTCATAAGTACTGAGTAAACATTTGAAAAAAAATGTGCTGTTCCCTTCCACCTTCACCTATGGGAAACTCTCCTGATGACACGGTGACACAAAGCACTATGGCTGCCAGAGATCACTAGGAAGAGTCTTTCTAGGTGAAATTCCAGCTTAAATGCAATTTAACTGGGAAGAGGTTGCAAATGTCTCCCTTTGCAAAATGCCGATGAAGTAGGTTTCCAGGAAAGGCCACTAAGGTGCCTAGAAGGTCACAGCAGGGCCCAGGACTGCATCTCCATGCCACCCAAAAATCCTACCCATGAGGCACAGGGTCCTTCCTTCTCTTTGAAGCCTCAGGGCCCTGTTGTCTGGGCAAGAGCTCGGCCTTGGCAGTCAGGACCCAGCTTCTGTTTGGCCATCCCTCGTTTCCGGTGAGACTCAGGTCTGACCCTGACTCCTTCACATTCATGGCCAGAAGGGCTAGCTCCCCACACATATCACCACTTCCAAGTCTCTTCTCTTCCTTCTCAGTGACCAGACAAGGCTCTGCCGGAAGGTAGAATGTGAACATCTGATCTTGGTCACTGCAAGACCCCATGGGTGCTCTATGGCAGAGAGCTATGGTCTCACGGTGAAGTCTGAGAGGCACTGGATAGAGACCTCCTCCAAAGCCTCCACACACAATGCCTGGTTGGGTCTGATACTGAAGAAAGTAAAAGCCGGGAAGAAATATCGTTTTAGAAAAACTACCTTCCACCGAACCCATATTATCTAATACCCACACTCCAGATATGTGCCTGTCCTCTTTCAGAGGGTGTAGCGAATGCAGTCTTTCAGAGGGTCTGCACTTAGTGGGGATCCTCAAAGGCGCTGGAAGAATAGACAATTGAACCTGCCAGATGCACATGCCAATAAAAAGAGCCAAAGATAGCTCTGGGCTCTTCTTCCCAAGCTTCCCTCTTTGCAGAAAGGTGCTAGAACCAGGCCCTGCCGGCTGAGTGCAGGCTGGGTGACCTGTAAGCCCTGCTCTGTGCGGTCTGCAGGTGTAGGAAGCTGCAGAAATGTACCTCCAGACAGCCTGCAACACGCAACTCAGAAATCTATCAGCACTCATGTAAACCAACATACAACACATGGATTAAAGGGAGCCCCTCCCTAAGAAGTCCAGGTCATGTTCTGCATACAAGTTGAAGCTGGAAGGGCCTGGGGGAGGGGAACAGGTGAAGTTTGCTGCCCTGTGAAGGTGAAGGGGAGAGAAATTAAAATTCACATTTCTCCCTAATGTCACTGGGCATGTGGCATGCGGGCACTTTATGGAATTAGCTGCAGCAGCTTCCTAATTGCCTTTGCCGAATCGCCTCCCCCAGGTTGATGGTGGCGGCTGCTGCGGGCCCATCAGTCTCGCTTGGTGCTCCTCGTGCACCCGCCCGGCCGGCACTGCGGTGCTCCTGCTGCAGCTGCCAGGTCCTGCGCTGCAGAGGCACTAGGACCCCTCAGCCAAGCTGCATGCTCCCTTACTGCAGTAAGGGTACTGATGCAGAAGGGCAGGGATGCCCCCCAGAGGCAAGGAGGGGGTCATCTGGTTGAGACAAGTGGATTCAGGAGCCTCTACTGTCTAGCCATCAGTGCCTTGCTGGCATTCATAGGCTATGGGGGAAGGACCTGACTGGGGAGTGGGGGGCTTCAGAGCTGCATACTCTCCCCAGATTAGCCCCCAGATTTTGCGGCATCCAACAGCCTAACACTGGAGCTCAGAAACTGGGCACTGGACAGTAAATGGGGAAAGGGGCAGAAGCTCTTCATCCTCTGCCAGTGCCCAGCAGTGCTCTTCGCATCACTAGCTTGCAAGGACAAGAAAGAGGCTGGGCAAGCTATTCTTTCTTTTGTTTATCTGAACACTGATACAAGCCATGAGAAAAATGCTGAGTCCCATTCCAAAGGCAGTTCTATGCGAGGTGCCAAAAGAGAACCCTCTCCAGGTCAGAAAGAGCAAGCCTGGCCTAGGGCAGCCAACTCCTACTCACTGTCCCCCACCTATCAAGACTCAGCAGATAAGGGAGCCTCTGAGTATCACACATCCCCAGACCTGTCAGGGGCATGGAAGGATTTGCCAGACTCATTCCACATAAAATGAAACTGACCCTGGGCTTCAAAGGGCCATGGGCCTTCAGGGTAGCTGACAACTGTTCAGGAAGGAGGAGGTGGAGGAGGGGAGAAGAGGAGGAGAATGGGGAGGAAGGGGAGAAGAAAGGGAGAGGAAGAGGAGGAAGGGGAGGAAGAGGAGGGCAAGAGGAAGAAGAAAAGAGAAAAACAAACAAATGAACAACAAAAACCAAAACCAAAACCAGACATGACCACAGCAAACATCCAGGAAAGAGGGACAAATAATGGGGCCATAACATTGGTAACCTATTAGCCAAGAACAAAAATTGACTAGACACTTCCCAGGTATCTGGCTCTGTGTGACCTCTATTGTGTGACTCTGGACTTAAGCCTACCATGACCTCATTGTAGAAATGGAACCTGTGTCATCAATGAAAAGGTAAGACAGGTCAAGCTAGATCTCAAGGCCAGATCTGTCTGGTCCCAGGGCCTCAGAAAGCTGGCTGTTCTACACTACCATCCAGCACCACTATGAATACACAAGGGGAAAGTTTACCAAATTCAATTGAATTCTCAGATGGGGGTGGGGGTGACTGGACCCTCAGAAGAAAATAGAAGACATAGCATAAGGACGAGCTACAGAAACGTAGAGGTCTGAGCCCCTTTCTCTCCTTGCCTTTCAGCCTCCTTTAAATTTCTTGTTACACAAGTGAATGACGAGACTTCCAAGGAACAAGACAGTGAGTGCAGCTGGGAAGAAGCTGCAATCTTTAGAACTCAAGTATATATATGCAGAGCCCAAGCAAGGGACCGATGGCTGGCCCTAGGACATGCCCCAAAGCCTCCTCTGACCCCGCCCCATTCTATAAGCAAGACCCAAGGCCTAGCTGTTGAACACAGCCACATTTTCCGTCTCGTTTGTGCATCTTTAACAGAGATGGTATTAGACCTCCAGGATAATTGTGTTTAAATAGATAAGACACACAGCACAAGCTACAAATAGGCCACCAATCTCATCATTAGCGCTGCCTCCTAAGAATCCCTGGTAGAGTTCAACGGCGAGCAGCTTGATGACAGTCTGCAAACAATGCCCCCAAAGCCTCATCATCAACAGGCTTCTCAGCAGCCAGCGCTTGGTATGTGGAAGCTATGTCTCAGGAATAGTAATGCTGACGGAAACAGCATTACAATGGGCCATGATTTGTGAACGTCCTTCCTCAGAAATCCTTACTTCTAAGCATCCTGCATGTATCTTCTTACTTAGACCTCTCTCGGTTCTACCCTAGAAGCTAAGTACCCCTAAGTCTATCTGCTAGATAAGAACAGTGAGGTTCAGCAACAGATTTACAGAGACTCTGAAGCCGTACCATCTAGACCCCAGCCTGAACAGCTGGTTCAGACTCTCAGCTCTATACAGATGCCTGGTCCCATGATCAACTCCTCTTAAATGCAGATTTTTAAGTCAATCCCCTGATTTCTTTCTAAGTCTCTCTATATTTCCTATCTCTCTTAAGCCATTTATTTTCAGAAAGAGAAAAAAAAATGCAAAGCTTGCTCCTCGAGTAGAAAATCCAGCTACAGCTCCATAGTTCCGGAACTCCTGCACTGGGTAATACTTATTCTCAATCGTTTCCCAAAGATAAGTGAGCTATGAACAATCTGTAGAGAGGATTACATCTTCTTTCAGAGTGACCAGCACTCTTGATATTCTGCAATGCTTAAGCTTGGGAACAAAACTGGGGGCAAGGGGTGGTAATTAGTTACCAAAATTCCTTTAGAAAAAGAAAATAGTGAGTGACTATCAAATGTACCTACATACAAACCCAAAGTCCTGGGTTTGTTGACTTTTAATGGTTGGGCTGGGCTATTCCATCTGAATCAGTGCCAATTCTATGTAAAACCAAAGGACAAATGTCCCCGCTGGAAGAAACCAGGCCAAAGCCAAGAAAGGCTATTCAAATTTCAGCACCGCTCTCCCATAAACCAAATGAGTGGCACTTACTTCTGGGGCGACCAAAAGTGTATGTCCATTGAACTGTCTGCATTATTACAGCTCATCCATACTGTTCCACTAGGCAGTCCACTAATAATGGAAACCCATGGTAGGTGGAGTGCAGAACCATGTACTAGGACTCAGGCCTGAGAACTACCAACATCCAATAGATTTAGAACCTCCCAAATCTCTTGTTCTTTAGATATTTTTCGACCTCTGCTTCAACAAAATATAATGGGAAAGGCACTGCTGATGGCGCAGGCACAAGGAGTAAAACACTTGCCCTACATATTCAACGTGTGCCTTGTTTAGAGAACAGCCAGACAATGTCACGGCAAGAATGAACTTTAACTCCACAGTCCCCTACTTTTACAAGATGCAAGGGACAAGAGTGGGAGAGTTTGGGCAAGGAAACAAAAATTATCACTTCCCAAGAATGTATACTAAATGGGTCTCTTTGTCACCAGGCCTCTGTCCATTAACTTGCATGACATGTTGCCTTGATGCAACCACTATGGGGTCAAAGGGACAATGATTTCAAGCCTGTCTCTTGTTCTTCACTAATAACGAAGTAAGACATGAACATGATGGAATAGCCAAAAATTAAAACTTTCTTAGGCCACTTATTGATCTTGACACCTGCTAAGGGTCACACAATCCCATCATCCTCAGAACCTGATATCACAAACACTGGCATTATGTGTGTTACTTTGTAAATGGGGGGGGTGAATATGAGTACATGCATGTGAGTGCCCAAGGAGGCAAGAAGCAGGCCTCAGAGCCCCAAGAGCTGGAGTAGCTATAAGACGCATGGGTGCCAGGAATCGAACTCCGGGCCTCTGCAAGGATGCTTAGCTGCTGAGCCGTACCCCTATGTGTGCTGCTTTATGATACATGAACCGAGACCTAAGCTGAGCAGATCAGCGACTACATGGCACAGTTCACCCCTAAAACAAGTGTAAAAACAAACAGACAAAAATCTTCCTCAGTTGTCCCTAGCTCACCGTGTTAGAAATCTAGAACCAGATATAGATGCCTGGTACCCTCCTGAGAGCCGAGAAATGAGGAGCCGTCAGAAAACTAAGAAGCAGCCCAGTGTGGTGGTGCACTCAAAATTCCAGCACTCAGGATGCTGAAGAAAGAGACACTCTGGGCCAGCCTTGGCTGTTGTGAGACCATGTCTCAAAAAAACATAAGCTACTTTGAAAAGGAAGAGTGGGG
>NW_022196915.1:16202248-16212556 GCF_008632895.1 Mastomys coucha
GGGGGGAGAACAGAAGGAAAGATGGTGATAGGGGAGGAAAATTGAGACAGAAATTCAAAGTTATCCTATAAGTATGGGTGGGTCCAGCTTTGGATCTAGATTTAGGGATCCCATAAGCCACTTATTCCCTTCATTTCTTTTGAAAACATGAGCCCAGAATCTTAGGAAAATAAGTCACACACACACACACACACTGAACAAACTTAGGGAGATGAATGACTGGCTTGAGTCCTCAATGAAAGCAGAAAGGAAAAATGCCCCCCTGGGTTTTGAAGAAGAGTTGAGTCTTCAGGTCACAGCTGAGACCGGAACTTGGTCAGCAGCTTTACAAGGTCGCTCTTTCTCCTAGACTAAGATGATGCTAGAGCAACCTAGATGCACACTGCCCTGCCAACCACCATCTCGGCAGTCATCTCCGTCGCTGTCCCTTGGCAACCACTCACATCTGGTGCTGCACAAATCCACACTGCGAGGTAAGGCCGCTTGACCTCATCATGGGGCCTGACCACCAATAAAATTGCCGGGAGAGCAGTTTTAGTACCCCTGCTGAAGACTGGGGGCCTGAGGGAGTATGAACAGCAAAAGCATCATCATTGCGGTCTACAAGCTCTACCTGCCCCCTGAGACCCCACAGATTTGACTCCAGCTATGGTCAGGTGGAATGGACAATATAGAGAGACGTAGTAATGCAAGGAGAGGCAGAGACCTAGGGGTCAAAATACCCTGTTCCAGGGCTGTATCACCTCCTGCAACCTCAGGCCCCACCTGTGAGGCAGATAACGCAGGTCACCTCTGAGTGGAAGGATCCAAATGGGCATCAGAGAAGTGCTCAGCTCACACCAAACACTCAAAGAAAACAAAAGAGCACATTCTTTTCCTTTGCAACCCCAGTGGGCATATTCTTGGATACCTGATTATTGACCTTGGCAGATTTCGGGAAGTCCAGACTGGATTCTGTGACTGTCACAAAAAACAAATGGCTCTTGAGCACTAGAAGCCAACTGACCCAAATGAAGGAGATTTTCTTTCATTGCTGACTTCCACCACTGCTTACAATAGCTTTGTGCATAAGCAGTTTTAAAAGGTTCTCGGTTACTATAGGAAACTCCCACCTCCAAGACTGCAAGGCACTGGTAACCAGGGAGAGGTGGCAAGTTGTGCTCGTTCAACCTCTTTAAGGACACAGAGCAGGGCTGCAGATGCTCAAGGCCAAAACACAACAGCAGGACTGCCAAGCAAGCTCTGGAGAGGACAGGGACAGCAAGGAAGAGCCAAGGAACACCAGGTGCCCTTGCTTCCTGCGGGGGGTGACAGATGGCTATCCCTACACACGGCTTCACCTCTCTATACCCCTCCCCACCTCCACTAACACCATTCTCTAAGAAGTCCCTGGGAAAAGTCTGGACTTTCCAAAGGCCAGCAGGAAAGAGTGTCCTAGTAGAAAGTCTGCTGTTGACCAAGGGGACACTAGAGTTAAGAGGTGTCCACTATGGTTGTGGCACACATGCTGTAGCAATGGCTGGATGCATTGGGTCTTCCTATGACTTACGAGTCTATCTATCTGTCTATCTACCTATCTGTCTGTCTATCTATCTATCTATCTATCTATCTATCTATCTATCTACCTACCTACCTACCTACCTACCTACCTACCTACCTACCTACCTATCTATCTGTCTCTGGAGAAGAGGTAGCTACTTCTTCAGCCTGACCCACCCACTGCCCGGGAACCAAGGCAGACCATGGATGCCAGGCTCCAGTTGACACCTTCTCCTGTCTAGGAAGAAAGGAGCTAGATTACATACATATGACATTCATCCAGACAGGAACTGTACTGTAGTAGCTACACTGCTCTGGCCTATGGTACTGGTTCCTGGTCAGTTACCAGGTGGATTGTCTTCCTCCAAGGTCCTCAATTACCACCACATGCACCCATTCACTCCTGAATCCACAGGTATTTAGGGATCCAGGCCCCAGAGTGCTCAGCAAAGATGACCTAAAGAGCTTTGTTTGCACGATGCAACCCATAATGCCCACTAAAAGTCATTGTGGGGAGCTTTGGATGTGCCAGGCACTGTTTTCTCTCTCTTTCTCTTTCTCTCTCTTTCTCTCTCTCTCTCTTTCTCTCTCTCTCTCTCTCTCTCTCTCCATATATATATACATACATATGTATATATATTTATATGTATATATTTATATATATATGTATGTATATATATATGGCACTTTGCATACTTTATTTCATGGGCCATATTGGCCTCCTTTCCAATTTAAAGGTACCAGTTCTGAAACGTTATACCACAAGGTGACCCAGATAGGAAATGGAGATAAGGACCAAAAATCTAAGCTCTTATAACTCCAAGACTGTCCTCTCAGCCATTATCCTGGTTTTAATGATTTCTGAAGTACCTCATTTCATACTCCATGCTAGAGAGAAATCCAGGTATTAGTAACTTTCTTTCCCAAAGAGCAACCTAGGTTTTCAAAAGATCACATAAAGTATGTGGCCAGATGTGCAGACTTGAGAAGTCTAGCTCAGCTCCTTGGGGAGGCTGTTTAACTTTTGCAAGCCTCATCTGTGAAATGGGCCAAGCAGTAATCCCTGCCCTATTAGCTTCATGAGAGATCTGTTTTTGATGTTCTTGAGATAGGGCATTGATGGGCATCAAACCCACAATCCTCTTACCTCTGCCTCCCCAGAGCCGGGAATTACAGGTTTGTGTTACTGTATCCCATTTGTTGGAAGAACTTAATGGAATGACCCTGAAGTGATTATCAAAGGACCTGAGATAGAGAGGCTGCAGGGCTAAAGCTCCCTGCTTCTGCTATTAGATTAAGCGACATGCCCAGAGCTCCTCAGGAAATGACAGAGATGAGCAGACAAAACTCCTAGGCCAGTGACTGTTCCTTTAAGACCACGTCTCTAAGGGATGAGCATCTCTGCCAATGTCCCAAGCTCATCAATGGAACAAGGATAGGCAAAGGAAATCTCATAACAAATGAGACCAAGGGTGAGACGCCTGGGAGGAAAACCAGCAAGCTGAAATGAAGACATCTCGTCCCACAGAAGGCTTAGCCAGTTGACCCCAGACTTGGTTTAGCACTTTAACACTCTGCTTTTCTGCATTCTGTGACCAACCAACAGGCGGCTGACCGTGTTCTGAGCAGTTCCTCATATTCCAGCTGCATAAGCCATCCTAAATCCTAGCCAAGTCCATGCCTGGTGAACTGCAGCCACTCGGTTCTATACCAGCATCCTGGTTTGCTCTGTTTGGTAAGCCTCTCTAACAACCCGACATGAGGCCCTCTCCATTGGCCAGCAGTGTCAGGCACACTCTGCATGAGCAGCATCCACCTTGTTGCAGGGATGCAGATGCAGGTACAAACTCAGCAGCTATGATGGTAATAAGAAGTGAAATCCCCTGTATTGGCAGGCAGTTGCTCCCCCTTAAATGCATGACCAGTGGTCTGTGGTATGAACTCACAGCATTTAGCTCTGCTCAGCTTGCTAGACTGGATCATTTACCTACATAATGGCTCTTTGAACCTCGAGAGGGCTAACCATCTTCTAATAACAGGTGTCAAGATTAATGTCCTGAGATATGCAAAGGGAAAGACACGGTCATCCATTTCTTATCAAGAGAATGCTATCTTTTCCAATACATCCTTGAAACACATAATTTGGCCCTTGAGCTGTTTGTTTTCATAATCCTGATCTGGGGTAAATGAGAAACTATCTAAGAGATGTATTTATTACAAATCGCAGAATGCAAGGCTTTGTTTAAATGGCCCAATGAGTAACTTCACAGGTATTACTCAAAGCAAATAAAAACTTGTCATATTTTACAAACACAATTTTTTTTTCAAAGTTTATTTGTACGATAATTTTCTGCCAGTTTGTGTGCTGATAAAGAAAAGGCCCATTTGTTGGCTTCGATGATGGCAAATCTGGATTAATGATAACCTCGGTTGGATGGTCACAGACCATCCCATGACACATCCGCTGCCCAAGGCACTGAGGGTGACTCCAAGCACCACGGGTCACTGTTTTGTAAGGGCACAGTGAGCCTACTTCAGATGGTCTGCTGAGGGCTACACACCGAGGGGAGCCTGCGGAACGGAGCCACTCTTCTTCCTCCCTGCCTGTCTCCATCCTTCCCTTGAAGGAAAAGGTACGTTCTGTTTAATGAACTGAGGAGAACAGAGGGGTCAGCAGGGTCAACAGAGCCAGGTTTCAGAAACCTCTCTCTGTGGATGGTACATAGGCCATTAACTCTTTCATATGAAAATGGCATTAAAAGAAAGTGAAGTCTCATATGCTAATTCATAGACTGACACTTTATGGCATCTATTTAATTCCTTCCATGGTCTCAGATACAACAAAACCCCTAAGTCAAATTGCAGCATCCCAAGCAACTTACACCCACTAACATTCTACGCTTCAAAGACCCTGGAAGTCTCCACCCCAGGGCCATTTTCTCCGGTGCTAGTGCTGCTGTTCCAGGAGGTGGGGGATCCTGACAGACCTTGTGTGTGCTGATAAAGAAAAGGCCCATTTGTTGGCTTCGATGATGGAAAATCTGGATTAATGACAACCCCGAGACAAAGGATCCTGCTCACATGAGATGTGCACTCATTTTAGCAAGCTCAGCACACTTAGTCATTTATTGGCTGCCTTATGTGGGAGCACCATGTACCAGTGGAGATCAATCAAAAACAGAGTCTGAAGTCCCAAATTTGCACTCCCATGGATATGTGCTGCAAACTGAAGGAGTGAAATTGGAGTAAAGGCCATAAGTGCACAGGAATAATGGCTTCTTATATTTTCATGGATCCCATCACGTGGTGGTAATCTTCATCAAAAACTGAAAAAGCTAATTGTGCTTGTCCATGCCTGAGAGGGTTCATAACCGGTAGATGATTTGATATTCATGTGTCTGCCCCAAAACAAACTGGTAGTATAATAACCATAGCCATGTATTAATTTATACTAGAAAGAGATCACCGTTAATAGATCAAAACTCACACAACTGCAACGAAAACCTGAAGTTCACCTCCAACAAGAATTTCATTCATATTTCCAGCCCCTTAATTTTAATAAGCGTATGCAAATCTCTCTGAGTAGCACAGGCTGCAGCAGTTCCTAGGAAAAGAAAGAAAGCAGGGTGTCTCTGACAGAGAACAAGTCTTAGGAAAGGGGGCAGGAAAAAGAAAAACAACAAACCAAAGGTTCGTACAAGAACTTATCGAGAGACCATGTGGGCATTAAAAGTTCAGACACCTATCACGTGTGCGTCCTGGTGACAGGTCTAATGAGACCAGTAATTAACCAGAAAGATTGGAACTGTCACTTCAGAAATGTCAAGGCTTTAAAAGATAATATATAAAAGAAGAAAGCGTACTCATCTAAAGTGATGTTATAAATGTACCTCGGCAACACAGGCTAACTGTGTATCCTTGGGGATGGCAGGTCTATAGGGCTATGCTTCCTCAGGACAGCACGGCACGGACCACCACCACCACCCCCCTTCGCAATTCACAAATGTTCTTTGTTAATTATTAAAAAGTCCATTGATTTCCGCATTGATGAAAAGTCATAATTGTAGAAATGGCTAAAGGGATCGGCCTTTTACTTTGCTGACTCTGTCCTGTGGAGAGAGACATCAAGCTCATATATTAAAGCCATCTCAATAAATAGTGCATAGCACAAAAGCCTGCTTGCGCATTTCAAGAATCAAAAGGCCTGGTGAGTGCTGCAGGAGGTGTCCAGCTAGCTGTGGACTCTTTGTTGATGTTAAAAGCAAGAACACATATTACCTGTGCTTACCATCTCAACTCTAGAAAATGTCACTAGAATCCAATATTCCCAGGGACATTCATCCCCTGGATGCAAGTCTAAACAGAATGAAAAACTCAGCTTCAGAGGAAATCTCCCTGAGGAAGAGGGAATGATAATCATGCCGGGTTTAATGACTTTTATTGCAAATGTTAAAGGTGTGGTGTCTTTGTGTTTAACAGCCAGGTCCTCAGACCCATTAGAACACTTCTCTGTGAATCCCAGAATAGAGAGGTGGGCAAACTACACCCCTCCCCCTTCCCAGAAAGAACCCAGACAGGGCACATTCTTTGGGGAAAATGAAGCAAAATTGGGCAGCTGAAAACTGGCATGAATATGTCAAATAGGAAGTTAATTAAAAGCTGAAGAGAATGGGAAACCCTGCAGTATCTGCCAGTGAAGGAGGCAGCTGACAGGCACACAGGGGCACACCATCAGCACTTGACTTCAGAGGGCCTCTAACAACACCAAAACTGCTCAGGATTCACTCCCATGTTCCACTCTACAGCCCAGGCACACAACTTTAAAAACTATCTGACTCCCTGTGCTTTATAAAATCCAAAATGCCTGCAGCAAATGAAATGAATAGGTTGCTATTCCCACGTTCAACTAAGGCAAATAGAAGAAACTAATTGGACAAGCCTGCATAGAAGACCTACTAGAAGATCCTAAGCTATGGCAGGGAGAACCACGACACTAAACACAGGAACAGCCGAGGACCCTGATCCTATAGGGCAGTGAACCACGGTGTTAGCCATGAGTGTTTAGACTGCAAGTCACATTACCTAACAAAGCATGTTGCCAAAATGGCAGGTCTCCCAGTCTCCAAACACCTCGAAGTAGACGGTCAATCCTTATTTCATTTATATTCACAATAATTACTTTGGAAAGTTTAGGCCCAAGATCAAAAAAGAAAAGAAAAGAAGAGAAAGAAAGGAAAGAAAGGGAAAAAGAAAAAAGGACGGAAGGAAAGAAAGACAGACAGACTTCCACTTCCAAAAATGAAAATGCTACTTTGACTCATAATATGAAGTCCTGGTTAGAAAACTACATAAATACATAAAATTATATCATAACACATGGTACTTTTTTTTCTTAACTGAGAATCAAATGTAAATGCCCGCAACTTACAAATAAAATTAGTCTACTATGCAACCCAGTTATTGTCACCCAGGAATTCCCTTAACAGTGTTAATGCATTTTCCAATTGAATTTTTTAACTCATTTTCAAAGCACCTCAATTGTTAAGATACAGAGATGTGATGGATAGATGCATGCTGTTTTGATTTAAGGAAATAAATGCTAATGCAAGTGGCCAGAAACTTGAAAATAAGCAGGAGGGTGACGGTACCCTTACTTTTCCAAGGGCTGCTTCATCTCCAACACTCAGAGCAGTTTCTTCTCGCTACTGCTTGACTCTCTGAACCAATGTTCTTCACCATTTTAAAGAATGCAGTCACATTTGGGAGATCAGTATGGTTCAGAGGTTTCTTAAAAGTGCTTCCTAAATCATCTTATCCACCCTTCTGGTCACTCATGAAAGTTATCTGCCAAGCAACCCAAAGCCGTGGGTATTTCACAACTCCAGCTGTGAAAGATGAGGAACCCCAGTCCTAGAGCAGATACCCACCCTAACCCTAACTGAAAGCACCAATTCACCTTCCCCTCAAATTAGTAACAAAATGCCAGACAGCAGCACGGAAGGGAAACAAAGCATTAAACAGCTGGAAATAATTACACAATTGTCAGGCTGCAAACTCGACAAGGGCAGAGCAAGGCTGGTGAATTCAGTATCAGGAACTATGCCGATGAGAAGTATCTTAGCCACTGCCAATTTGCTATTACACAATAACTAATAATAGGGCTGATGGGATTTGTGCAGCACGCATGTGTGCGCAAACTTCCAAGAGAAGACAGATGTATTTCATGTGCTAGATGCTATCTAAGTACAACCAAGACAAAAAGGGGGTTCTTTTGGAACTGTGTCAACTACAACATGCAGATGAGAAGTGTTTCTTTAAAGTTACACAATATGCTCACACTCAGAGCATCTCAGAATTCAAAGCACAGGCAAAATACGCAGGCTGTGTCACAGTCCGGAGCTTGTCACATAAAACATCTGACAAGCAGGCAAAAAGCCAGAGTACAAGCAAGGCTGGACCAAATTAAAAGAATACCAGGGAGAAAGGCCATTCTTACAAAAACATGGAGAGTAGCAGGTATGTAAATGGCTGTCTTCCATTAAGGCAGGTCAATGCATCAAGTTTTATCAACTGACTAAATTTCAGTGAACTTCTTCCCAATCTAAAGGTGAACAGCCTTCCCTATGGCTTCAAGGATTCCATGCCTGGCTTTTTTTTTTTCCAGGATATCTTGCCATCCTATTACTGGATGATGCTTTATTATAATATTTGAATTTCGTGTGAAAAACAGTGTCATATAATGCCCTGAAATGCTACTCTCTGAAACGGAATGCCATAAATAAAATATGGACTTGGTTACCAGGCAGCATGCGCAACACATATGGTACATTGGCCCAAAAAACACATTTTAAAATGCTTAAAAGTTAACTTAACAATTTAAGCTCTTTATACCCATTCTCGGAGAATTGTCCCCTAAAGGCCAATCTTATTTTCTATTGTCAGGAGAATATCTGGATTAATTTGGTTCGTTTATTAACTTGAAATTCCTTTCACCCGCTCTGATCTCTACCCCACCCACCCACCCACCAGCTCATTCTTTATCTTAAAGGGGACCATATATCTCAAGATGTAATTTTAAGCATGATGCTGCCTATTTGAATTAAAATTGATGCAGCTCCTGATAACAGCCCTAATAATCAATTTTCCATTCTCATTACTTTACAGAAATATATGGGTGCAGACCAATTTCTTAAGTTTGTGGACCACTCTCCTAGCTTATTACCCGGCAGTGCAGCTGAGTGGAAAGATAACCACATCCATTCGCCTTATCTGTAATGATGTAATGCACCCCAGCCCTGGGTCTAGATGATTGGGGAATAATGGGATTGTAGGACTGCAGGGATGACAAACAATGCTGCTGGTATCTCGCCAATACACTGAACCCTATGACTCCCGTGCACGGTGGAGACTCAGAAAACAGACGCTGCCGATTCTGCCCCTTGGAAGAAGTTAGCATCTTTTGGCCAGGGAAGCATCTGCTCTCGCACTGAGACAGCAATACCTACAACTGCGAGAAGAGCCATGCAAACACACTGTTTCCCAGCCCCAGCCAGGACAGTGCGAGTGAGTATCCTGCTTTTCTTTGTGTTTGGAATCAAGTGTCATCTAAAAATAACCGGTTGGTAGAGAGAAGTCACTGCACAGTACAATGCCAAGAACCGGAGATCAGAGACTACTCTGATAACTGATGCAGCTCTGGGCTCACGTTTGTTTGGAAAAAACTAAATCTGCCTCCATTTTCTGTGCTAGAAAAATCATCGCTGTCTGTCACCACAGAAACCTTACCTTTTGCAGAAGCTGGGAACCCGAGTACTTGGCAGCAATGGATTTTATCTCCCCACCAAAAGCGGAGGCCCACAGCTTCACTCTATGGGGAGAAAAGAGCAGACAGAAGAAATGTAATACCAGTGTCACCGTCACACGCGCACACACCGGGCTGTGGCTGAAAGAGCAGGGCGATAGAACATGAAAGGAAAAAGGAAAGAAAGATAGAAAAAGCTGTCTTACAAACTACCAACACCAAGGTGCAGAGCGCAGAGCGGGATGGGGTCCGGGGTCACCGGAGTTCATAAGGTGTAAAGTCTCCCTGGGCTCTCTAAGAAGACCACGGGCTTTTTCATAGAAACAATTGCCTGGTTACTTAAACACCTAAAATGAACATCACCTGGCAAATACTACTCTGAAGAAATCCACCCATCCCCCGCTTCCCGGAAAAGTAAGATGGCAAGGTAGCAGAAATGGGGACCATTAAACAGCCCGTGGAAGTTGCAGTCGGTAAACAGGCTCCAAACTTGGCGCTGTCACTTGAGGTGAACCTCTCCAGGTCTTACTCCCCAGCACCAGGGAAAGGGCGAGAAGGTCCCACCCTAGTCTCCCGCCGCTGGGTGCTGATGCTGAGAGGCAGGTGCAAGAGGCGAGGCCCGCACCCGCCGCGGGTCCTGCCCAGCCGCACCTGCAGGCACCCAAACTTGGGCGCCCCGGGTCTCTCTCCGGCGCTAGCGGCCCCTCCCCGGGAGTCCCAGCACCAGGCACTTACACGGAGAGCGGGATCTGCTGCTCGGAGCGCACCACGTCCCCCAGCGCGGCGTAGAGAAGCGCGGTGGCAAGGAGCGCTGAGGCCCCCCGGGACGCGCAGCACAGCGAGCCCGGCCCGGCCATCCTGGCGGCGGCAGCGGCGACTGGAGCGGCCGCGGAGAGCTGCGCCGGGCGGGCGGTGGGCGAGCGCGCTGGGCTGCCTGCTCCGCCGCGCGCCGCCCCTCCTGCCTCTCG
>NW_022196915.1:16212566-16291396 GCF_008632895.1 Mastomys coucha
GAGGCAGGCGCGGGAGGAGGGAGCGAGACGCGCCTCTAGCCGCGGCAGCTGCCCGGCCCCGCCTCGGCGGCCCCCGGGAGTCCGGCGAGCCGCGGCGGGAGGGCGGGAGGCGCCTCGCGGGCGGAGACTCGCAAACTCCAGTGTCCTTGGCCGCCACGGCTCGTGCCTCGCCCGGCCCGGCCCACTGCGGCCGCTGAGTTCTTTACAACTCCGCAGTCCGCCGCCACCGGCGCGACTCTGGGGTGGCCCCGGGAGTCCCTAGGCCCTGGCGGCCGGAGCGGAGGGGGGTGTGAGGGGGTGGCTGGGGAGCAAAACCGAGGGCCCCGATGCTCTACACTTTGCCAGTGGTTGATCTGGTCAGGAGCCCCGGGGACTGGTCAGGGGCTTTGGGGTGGGGGGGCTGCGGAGCCTAGAGGTGGCGGGACCCCCTCCTGATTCCCCTCCTGGTTCCTTGGGAAGAAGCAGAAGTCTGGAAGAAGCCAGCGGGCGGCGGCGGCAGCACTGCACCGGCTCGTAAAGCGGCGGAGCGGGCTGGGGATGGGACAAGGGGGTCGGGGTCTAGGGAGTATAACACGGCGTGGCCGCCCATCGGGGCTCCACGGCCGCGGCGACTGGTGGAAAGCGCGGAGGGTGGCGCTGCAGTCGCGGCGCGGGCACCGGGCGGCCGCACAGCCACCGCTGGCGCTCGGGACCACAGGCTGGGGTGCTTCCGAGCCTACTGAAGCTCGGGGTCCGTCCGCACTGCTACGCGGTGCACCCAAGGGCCAGAATGCCGGGGCGGGAAAGGAAACAAACGCAGCGGGGAGTCCAACCTGACCAGCAGACACCCTTTATTCTGCCGGAGGGTGGGGTGTGGGGGGGTCAGATTGCTCCGAGCCCGGAGGTGCGGCACACCAGCCCCAGCCCGGGAGGAGGCAGCTGAGCGCAGGCGAGGCTTCTGAATACCCACAGGGGAAGCCCCAGGATGTCTCTTTCGCCGAGGCCCCCACCCTTAGAAAAATCTTGTCCCCATTCCCGTACAAGCTCTAGGGTGTGACTAGGAACTTTGTGGAGCCCTCGCGCGGGCTGGCGGTAAAGACCCGAGTGAGGAGGCTGAGTCATCCTCGCCTGGCGGAGCAAACTCGGGCGACCTGGGGCAGCCTTAAACTCCTGACCTCTCCTAGTCTCCTAACGCACCCCTGCTGCCCCCTCGGTTCTCCTTAAGTGCATGTATTTCCGCCTCTAAGATTTATAGGGTTTTTTCCCCCCTGGTACCCTGCACCCTAGTTCTCTGCACTCAATTGCCGAGAACTGAGTAAGGGTAGGCTCTGGCTTCCATTGGGTAGTATCCGGCTAGGATCCAGCACTGCTCTCCCTCACAGCAGTCTCCGGAAAAGTTATCTTGGCAGTGATTGGTTTGGGTTACTGAGTTGAATGTGAAGGGCTCTTTACCAGGCCTTTTTCTGACTACTGGCAGACCCCAGTCTCCATGGGCTTAAGGCCAGTCACACACCTACCTAGGGAAGCTGCATCAGGAACCAGCCCACCAGCAGAGCGCCAAGTGCACCCCCGCCCACGGGCAGTGTCTCCATGGATGACTAACTAGTTATAATGAATTCTCTGCTTCTGAGCACACCTCCAGCCTATGAACGCATGCCAGCCCTTTCCAAACCGAACCAAGCAAAGCCTGACACCGAGGCTAGTGGTCAGTATGGCTTTGACACTCAAACTGGGGGCTGGGAGAAAATTAATTTTCTTGCCATAATGCAAGTTTTTTAAATGGATGTTTGAATGAATGAATGAATAAATAAATAAATAAGTACATACTAGCCCCAATTCATAAGGTTTCATTGTCCCCTCTATGGTGTCTGTATGCCAACAGCCTTTTTCCTGCATTCATCCGTCATCTTGGTCAACAGAGACGACAAGGTAGGGCACGCGGTGGGTGCTGGAGGTGAACCAACCAGGCAAGCTGCCCTCCTGGGATTTATAGACCAGGAAGGACCAGGCCTGTCTCCAAAAGCAATAATGAGAAATATATAATTATGCACTTTGACAGAGGATCAACAATAGTGTGTGAAGAAAAAAAAATACATGCTACACCGTGATTAGTCGTGTGCCCTTAACTGATGAGAGATTGACATAGCAAAATGATAGGACTTAGAAGCAGCCATGTGAGGGCACCAAGGTCGTGACCATGGTTAGCGGTTAAGTCACTATCCATGCTATCTGGCACAGGTGGACTCCACAGTTGTAGAGCGGCTAGAGATCTTAACCTAGAGAACGGATTTTGAGAATTAGTAACTATTAAACAAAACAGTCTGGTACACTTACATTTAAGATGGATGCACTATGTATTTCCTACTAGCTCAAAAATGATGTAAAGTATCTCAAAGTCTATTAAGAATCTGGAAAGTTGCCACTCAAGTATTCTATTCCTTTTCATCATTATAACATTCCCTGAAGAAAGAGATCTTGGTATAAACTATCACTTGACAGAGAGGTATAATGAAGCCCAGAAGGGCTTAGTGACCAACCCAAAGACCACAGCCAGTTAAAGGAAGGTCACATTGCATCAGTCTAGGGTGCTCTGAACAGCCATCACCTTCTGTGCCAAATGCAACATCCAGAAGCAGGCACTTCAGCACAGAGCTTTCAGCTGTAGCACAGAGTCCAGCCAAATGAGACCATCCCTGGCTGACAGAACACCAGTCCTGCAGCAATGGGCTGCTAGTGAGATGGTAAGAGCTGAGAAAAGCAAGCCAGAAGTAGAGGCTTTAAAATGCTCACCTATTCCTCGTATAAGAAACTCCGGGGAAATCACAGAGAAAGCATTTCTTGGAAGAGACCTTTTGACCTCCCACCCTACCCTACCCCACCCCACATCTGAGCTTTCGAGCAAGTAAAGCCCCTATACTTGTCATCACACCTTGAAGTTGAGAGTGCATTTAGTAAGTGAAAATAGGACCAGTCACACACAAAAGTTGTCCTGACCCTGTCCCACTGGACATTCAAGGAAGAAAAAAAAAATTACACTTAGAACTACTGGAATGCAGAACTTAAATCTATTTTATCTATTAATATATAAATACAAAAGAGCTTGTGCATGATTTTAATAAACTGAATGTCACTTTTGTGTTAACTGAAGAAAGGTGACTTTGATCTTTACCAGGAGATTTCGTTTGTTTGGTAAGCATATTTCTGTTTGTTTGTTTGTTTCTCACTTTAAAGATCAATTCCTGAAAAGTTAACAAGCTTACTCAGTCTGAGTCGCCGTCACAGCCTGCCTGGACAGGTGTCCACATGACTTTGACATTCGTGGTTAGTAGATACAGAGGTATACACATGGTCGTTACATCTTGCATGAATTTTCCACGTGGTGGAATACCTCTTGTTTTTATTTTTGCTTAACTTTTTCAATATTATCAGATCAAGCGTCATTGATCTTAAAAAAAAAAAAATCTGACTTAAAGCCAGCCATCATGAGAATTTCAATCCAGTATGGCAAGTGGGTATAGGGTTTATCTGGGTAAAGCTGTGGCCTCATAGGCTGAAAAGAGATACTGACACCAGCTAAAAGGTTATGGTGGTGTTAACAGAGATGCAAACTGTTTGAAGGAACGAAACATCAAATGCTTTAGTGAACTTTCGACCCACTTTATCTTACACTTATTAGATGAGAAAGACTTAGAAATCCTGGGCCCTCAAGAGATGACTCAGCAAGTAAAGGCACTTACCACCAATCCTGATGACCTGAGTTCAATCCCTGGCACTCACTGGTAGAAGGTAAGAACTGACTCTTGAAAGTTGTCCTTTGAACTCCAAGTGTACTCTGTGATACACAGACAAAGGCACACACATGAGCATGCACACATAAATGTAATACATCTTTACTTTCTCCATCCTATGGACACAGACAGCCTTTTCCCACCCAGGCTCTGCTTTGGTTTTAAGGATGCCTCACTGGCAATGATGCTGCTGGGCCCTCAGTTGAAGCCCAGCTCCCTGCTTCCCCGTCACACCTGCACACACTCACACAGAAGTCATCTCTCCCTACTACTGCCACCTGCTCCAGCATACTACAGTCTCATCCTTAAACTCCTTCTCCGTTGATCTCTTCTCCTTTTGCACCTACAAACACTGCCTCTTTAGAAAAGAAAAATCAGACCCCAAGGTCAAAATCCTTCTATGCCTTCTGCATCAGATCAAAATGGCTCCTCACGCAGCAGCTTTCTCTTCCATCCTAACCCCTTGCTTACTATGATCCAACCAGGCAACTAGGCATGCCAAGGGAAAGCCAGGCTTATTTTCTCCCCAGGCATTTGCAGGTATGACGTCCTCTGCCAGATTCCCCTTCCTTCAGATTGGCCTGAAGTTGCTTTTCCTAGCAGTGATCACTACTCATTGATTGGCTGGTTGATTGAATCCCCATGTGTTAATCTCCTTCTATATGACTGCAAGTGGCCACAGTAAGATGTTCAGTGTCAGGGTACACAATGCACTTTTGCTGGAGCAGCTGGTGGGCTGAAATCCCTCTCTCCTAAAGTCCCACCCCTCAAGCTTCCTAGACACCATGACCCAGTACCTTGCAAACAGCACTGGACTTGCCAAGACAGTGAGGACCAGAAAAATAAATAAATAAATTGTTTTCCTATACTGATCCTCCCAATTCTAGAGGGAGACTTAAAGGAGGAAGATGAAGAAGATGTGTCTAGACACCACATCAAACAAATGCTGGCTTTTGAGATATCAGAAGGTGGTGGTCACCACCTTTAGAGCCTGCCTTCTCTCTACATGTTATTTCTAGCCCCTTGTGCTGTGTGGGCTGGGGAGACTGAAGTGTTGGCAAAGGGTGTTCTGCTGTCCAGGGCAGTTCCACTGTGTCTGGAATGCAGCCCTGGGAAGACACAGACCCAGAAACAGTCTGAGGACCACTGTGTCCAAGCTCCTGCATGGAATAGATTTTTAAGCAACCTTGAGCTGAATTCAATCAGATGTGATGCTCTTCTCCAAAGTTAAGCCTTCCACTGACCTGGAAGAAGTAGATCCTTGAACCTCCAGCACAGGAGATGGCAGAAAGTGGTCAGGAAGCACACTCTATACCACATATGACTCTTCTATTTAGCAGCTGCCCCGACTCTAAGAAGGTTGTCATGGGAAAGGGCAAAGAGCCATCCCAGAGGAAGGTATTTGGAGGGATCAGCTGTCATGGAGAGGCTCCCCTAAAGCCAATGCTAGCTAGTGGGACTAGAGCCAATACTTTAGGGACTGAGCTTAAGGGCTTTGTGGTCCTACCTTAGTCCCTCCCCACCGCATGAGAACAACTACCCAGTGAGCCTCTGATCTTTATTGACAAAATGATTCTATGTGGGAGTTTGTGCCCATGGCTGTACCTATGATTGTGTATAAGAGCATATAATATGTTACATGCATGTATGTGAGTGGGCATATGTGTATTAACATTGCCATTGCATTTTCTAAGTCTGTAAATGGAGGTGTGTCCTAGGGTAAGGCAGGACTGACGTCGAGTTGAGAGGCTCCTAAGAAACTGATTTCAACTGCTCCTCCGTCTCTGGGGAACAGGCATGCCACATTCACACATCCACACTGGCTTGCACAGTGAAGCAGCACCTCAGCAGCCACTCTCCAGTGAAGAGGAGATGCTCCTGTGAAACAGGAGGCCCTAAGTGAGCAGTGGGAACATATGCTGGTGCTGCTGTGCGGGTTCTCAACAGGCTGAATGGGGAGGAGAAGGAAGCGTTCACGCATCGCACACCTTCCGATTGTGTGAACTGAGAGATGCTTATTTCCATGGAGGGCAGACTGCCTTTTGGGAGCAGGAAGTGTCTTTCTGGGATAAGATCTGCTTACTTTAGAGTAGCATGAGTATTTAAAGTAGTATGAGAAATTACAAGGCTTGCAAATGTCTAACAAATAGGAATTGGTAAAACAAAATAATAGTAGTAGTATTAGTAGTAATAATAATAATAATCACAGTTTATCACACAATGGAATTTCATTTAGCTACTTAGAAAGGGGAAGCAGGAACAGACAAGGGGGTGCACACATGGATCTGCTGCCCCAGAGATGGAGGCAAGAGGGTCAAGAGACCAGACTGGAGATTCGGGCTCAAAAAAATCAAGGTGTACAGTTCAGTGACAAAGCTCTTGCTAGAATACATGAGGCTTTGGACTCAATCTCCTCTGTACCTCATAGATAAATGAATGAAGAGCTAACTCATATGTTTTAGAGAAAAAAGGAAAGCAGGTTCTATGTGCTGATATACCTACATTGCAAGCTGTCCATAGTGGACATGTTAGTACAAAAGCAGGTCATAACATATACATGCAGCATACACCCATATGTGTCATATTAAAACCATGGACACACGTGTAGTTAGATATTTTGCTTCATATCCTCTGAATTGGCTGTAAGTTGAACATTAGGGATCCTCCATAGGGCCATGAGTTTGGATACTCGGTCCTCAGCTTGCAGTACTGTCTTGGAGTGTTGTGGAACTTTTAGGAGGTAGATCCTAGCTGGAGGGAAAGAGCAGTTCTAGGGACTATGCTGTCTACTCTGCTTACAGCTCAGCTCTCTGCTTTCTTGCCAGTGCCACAGAACAATCATTGGTTACATGGTTACATGTTTCTGCCACCAGAGACTGAGCTGATCACCATGCCCAACCCCCAACCACTACAGAATGTTTCCCTTGAACTAGGCGCCAAAATAAACCTCTCTCTTAAGTGACTTCTGTCAGTATTTTATCCCAGTAGCTAGGAAAGTGACCAGGCACAGCTGGTGGGTATGGGATCAATTGGGAAGTAACGTCCTTAAACTGTGAACACAGATTCCCCGTGATGAAAACACAGTTGAAGAAACAAAGGGAAACATTGTCTTTTTGCTTTTAACTCATTGGGATTGCTTGAATCACAATGAGGAGCATGTAGAGTAGATGATGTCTAGTGTTAAACACCTGTCAAACAGCTAAATGACCTAGGTATTCCCAGAGAATTGTTTGTGTGCGACAACCTGTTCCTAAAGTCATCCATGACAGGAAGGGCTTGTGGACACGCAGCTGGAGAGAAGGATGCTTCCCTGGGCTGGAATAGAGAGCTCCGTGCAGAGGAGGAAATGCTCCCCACCTTTCAGTTGCCTAGCACCCACAGGCTCAGCAGTGCTGCTGAAGCATCCCTGGAGCCCCGGAATGCATTCATTGCTGATATTTTCACTGATAACAACTATTTTCAATGCTGAATTTTTATCTCAATGCTACTTTTCAGTCTGTTACACATGAAAACTTTCTAGAGGCTGTGTTATGGGGGGGGGGAAGATAAAGTATTTAAACTCTAGGAATATCAGTAATTGAAAAAGTAAATTTCTCTGCTACATTACTTATACAATATGAGGGGAAGATTTCTGGTTTCTTTGGAGATTTAGTTGTGTCATGCGATGGTTTTCTGAAAGCTGTCTTATGAGAGGATGTTTTGCTGAGACAGACACATGGTGAGAGGATTCATGATGTTTGGAAAGAGTGTAAGTAGAACCTAACAGACAGTGAACAAGGCTCTTGCATTGGTTTCCCTTGTAACAATTCACTGGTCTCTGCTGATGGCACTTTTACATTGGTATGCCTTGGGACTCTTTGCTGGTCTTCACTGATCTTTCCTTGTTACGACTTTGTAGAGAGAAATGTACCAAAGAACTTCTCATGGTATTCCAGCTGCCTTTTGATGCTTCTTCAGACTCATGCCAATTGGGTGGAGCTTTGTAGTTTCTTCTGGGATCCAGCCACTGCTACTGATTTGTGTTTTGTGTTTTGGACTGAACTACTGATATCCTGACAATGCAGATTAGAATCACCCCAAAAAGCTACTTCTAAACAGATCCACAGCCACCATTTCCTATTAACCTTTCTTCTTTCCTTCCTCTGGTAGGTGATCTAGAAGGAAGTTTGAAGTGTTAAAGGACCCTAAGTAAAGTAGGTCTTGAAAAATCTAAGCCTACACAATAAAAACAAACCATTTAAAATTTTTGCATGAAATAACTGAATCCTTAAGAAAAATCAATAAATTCAAACACCATACACATTTATTATATGACTTTTAGAAATCAATCTTGGTAATCAATCAATTACCCACCTCCAACTTCTTACCTTAGGTCAGACTATCTAATACCTTCAGAAATTTTCATGCATGCAGTGGGCTATACTTTGGAAGATACATTTATGTTGATAAATTGTCTATTAAAATGCATAAACACATTCCCAGAATGCACTTTTTATTACATTTACTTATTTCATGATTCATGTATTCAGTCAGTAGATGGGTAATAAAATCTGCCTGTGCCACAGCACACCTTGCAGGAACTGATTCTCTCCATCCACCGAGGGGGTCCGGGGGATCAAACTCAGGTGGTCAGGGTTAGCAGCAAGCACCTTAACCAACTGAGCCATCTTACTGGCCCTAGATCCTGTTTAAGTTCTTGCAGTTCATAGTGTGACTCAGCATAGAGTAGAACTGGCAGAGAAAACTGAACATAACCTCCTCTGTGGTACAAAGAGGAACTCACTTAGAGGTCATAGAGCCCTGCATTGTGTGGCCATTACATTCTGTTGATTCTACATCTGTGTACTTCCTATCATGTGAGTTGAGGTGGAGTTGATTCCCTTTCATAGCCTGATTAGTCAAATCTTCTTAGTGAGCAAAAAAGAATGGCTACTTTTTTTTCTATAGGTCTTGAACAATTCTACATTTAAAGATATGTGCCTTGAAGTTACAGAGTCAGGGTTTTTATCCAAACTCACCTGAATGAATTAGAAAGCATTGGACAGATGTGCTCTTTATTACATGAATTAAAGCAGCAGTTTCATTTAATAGATATTCTGTAAATCCTTTTAAGAACTTGGTGAATTGTGAAGACAACAACATTTTGCTTTAAGAATATTTATCACAATATTGTCTATCCTAGACGAAGAAACCATGTTCGTGACTGAAATGGGATGTTGGTTGAACTAATTGTGGTTGATTATCATGGAAAATTATGCTGCTATTAAACTTGATATTATGGCTAGAGGTGTTGCTCAGTGATGGAGCATTTGCCTAGCATGCACAAGGATCTGGGTTCCATCCCAGCATCAAAAAGAGAAGAAGAAAAAAAAAAAGAATGTGTTAACTTCTACAGATTAGTGTTTCTCAACTTGATTCAATCTAGAGTCACCTGGAAAGAGGAAACCTCAATTGAGAAAACACATCCATCGTATTGGCCTGGGGGCAAGTCTGTGGGGGCATCTTCTTGGTTAATGATTGATATAGGACACTCAGCCTATTGAGAGCTGTGTTACCTCTGGGCAGGTGGTCCTGGGCTGCATAATAAAGCAAGTTGGGAAAGCCATGGACAGCAAGCTTGTGAGTAGCACTCCTCCATGGCCTCTGCTTCAGCTGCTGCTTCACGCCTCTGCCCTGACTTCCTGTTACACCATCACTAGATGATAGGCTATAAGCTGAAAAATGAAATCAACTGTTTCCTCCATACGTTCATTTTGGTCAGTGTTTTATCACAGCAAAAGAAAGCAAGCTAGGATACAACCTTAACTACAAAAATTCACATTGACCAGAGGTCTCTAAATATATATATTTCTACAATAGCAATCCAATGCTTTAAAAATTATATTCTGCCAAGGTAGGCATATAAACCAGAAAAAAACTCTCTCAAACATCTTTATTGTTAAAGGAGTTACCATGTTTTTTCTCTTTTTTTATTCAACCATTTCTTTTATATTGTAGAAGCAACATATATACATAACTTCTCAGCCAGCACAGAAAGTAAAAGAGGATATGAAAACTCCCTTATACCCAAACAAAAAGATTATTAACGTCTCCTGATTTCAGACCTGTTTGGTTCTTTGTTTGGGGTGGTTCTGTGTGTGTGTGTGTGTGTGTGTGTGTGTGTGTACATACCACTGTGATTTTTATACTTTGAACTTTTATTTTTTTAATCACCAACTTAGACATTTGGAATTGGTTTGCTTTGTTTGTATTCCAATGGTAGAGACTGAAACCAAAGCTTCAGACACAATAGGCAAGCCTCCTTTCAAGAATTTGGTGACTAGACTTAGTGGTCAACCTGACTACATCTGGAATGAACTACCATCCAAAAATGGAGGGCACACCTGTGAGAGATTTTCTGCTTAGTTTGAAGTGGGTGGGTCTACTTCTCTTCCAGACCTTAGAAGTAGGAAGACACATATCTTTGATCTGGATCTTGAGGCAGAAAGACACACATTTAATCTGGGCCACAACTTCTGCTGGAAGCCTAAATAAGGACATAGAAAGAGGAATCTTTTGCTCTTTGCTGGCTTGCCCTCACCTTGCTAACATATCCATTCCTTCACTGGCATAGGAGCTGAGACATCCAGCTTTGTGGGACTGAGCAACTATTAGATTCTTGGACTTTCCATTCACAGCAAGCCATTGTTGGATTAGCTGGACTGCAGCCCAGAAAGATAGATAGATAGATAGATAGATAGATAGATAGATAGATAGATAGATAGACCTTTTTATATATGCATAGATAGAGATTCATTTCATAAGTTCTGTGGCTCTAAAGAACCCTGACTAATATACCAGAGAATCTAGATAGTTATATAATGCCCTCTGCATGGCATGTGTAAGGACACAGAGGAGCACTCCTGCTAGCCTGGAAGTGGCTGCCTAATATAACAGGTTCATGAGCTTCATCCTCCCACAGTCTCTTAGTTGATCTCCTTGGACTTGTCACAATGAGAGAGGATGTTCATATTTGCCACTTACCCACACACACACTCTATTTCAAGTATGAATACTTGGCAAATCTATTGCACTTCTTTTACATTATCAAGGTTTATTGTATGTGTGCTTATAAGTTAATTTTCCAGGCCTTGTGTACAAATTCACTATAAAACTTGAGAGCCCAAAGCTGTACTTATGATAATAAACTGTTCTATATTTGTTATTGTCAGATTCTGTGAGGCCAAGAAGGCTGAGTGGACCCACAGAGAACACAGACTTCTAATACGAACAAGGCTCTTTCAAGTCAGCTTCTTTTCCCCTCTTAAAACAGCCACAATGAATCTAAAGATCCACATATTCTATTTTTGTTGAAGTAGAAAGTGGTTATAGTCTCCAGGCTAAAATATTCATATGACTGCTGACCAAGAGGGTACATGTGATGTACAAACTGCAGGATGATAGGAAGGTAGAGGACAGACAGTGCCGAGAAGTCCCAGCATTAGCAATCTGGTAAGCACCACTGGCTTAACTCAAGGTAGATGTTCCATCTCCTGTGGCCATGTGTGTAGAGGGTTGAAGTCAAATAAGACTGGAGACAGGTGTCCTCCAGGACAGGGTGAGCCCCTGAAGCAAAGGAAATGCTTCTATGCAAGCAATCAAATGGACAATATTCAATGATCAGTTGTTCTGACAACAGAAAGTGAGAAAATATGTGGTTTGAAAAGCAGGCTGGAAAGGAGGCTATACTCAGTCATCCTTCAAATGGTAATCTCAGATACCCAGCAATTTAATATGTGAGGAGAGGAAAAGGAAGGATTAGCTGGCCAGGTACAAGACTAAGAGTTTATTTTAAAATGTAAAAAGAAAAGCAAAGCTTACCCAAGCACACAGAAAACTCAGAAAGAGAAACAAATGAAGAGAGAAAGGATGAGACAAAGACAGAGACACAGAGAGAAAGTTTGCTTTCAAGCAGATAAAACCCATGTCTTAGTTGGGGTTACTATTGCTGTGACAAAACACCATGACCAAAATCAAGCTGAGAAGAAAGGGGGGCTTACACTTCCCACATCACTGTTCATCATTAAAGGAAATCTAGACAGGAACTTAAATATGGAAGGAACCCAGAGACAGGAGCTAATAGCAAGGCAAAACCCATGCCAGAGGCCATGAAGGGGTACTGCTTACTGACTTGCTCACCATGGCATGCTCAACCTCCTTTTTTTTAGAACCCAGGAGCATCTACCTGCCCAGTGATTGCACCATCCACAATGGGCTGGGCTCTTCCCCCATCAATCATGAGTTAAGAAAATACTCCATGGCCAGATCTTAGGGAGGCATTTTCCTTTCAGATGACTCTAGTTTGTGCCGAGTTGACATAAGAATAGCCAGCACACATTGTAACAACTGTTACAATGTGGTCAATGTTGACAGTATAAGAAACATTGTTTCTTATAATAGCCTAAGTTCTCCTCACCAATGAAAGATCACAAGAATGCAAAAAACTCAGGTTAAACACAATGAAACAATTGAGAGGGGAAAAAAGGGGGTTGTTAGAGTTTAAGAAAAAAAAATTACATGAAAATTACTCTTTTAAACTACTGAAGAAATAAAGTTGAAAGAAACAGAAGAGAGATTGCTGTAGAAAATAAAGAGGCAGAGAATATAAATTATAAAATGGGAATAAAGGAAGGGTTAAAATAATACCTAGAAATTGTTGACATGCTAATGTTATCCAAATATCCAAACTATACTCCTCGAAGAAGAAAACCAAGATAATGAGCAAAGAGAATATTTAAAGATATAAATATTCTTCAGAACATGAAACTTGGACTGATATCTTGAACATTAGGGAAAGGTTGTCCTGAATGGTTGGTTAGCTCTGAGATATATCCTGGAACAAACTGAGTTTTAAAGATAAAGTATCCTTTAGACAAAAATATCAAGTTGCTGTCAAACAGAGTAGATGAGGTGTCATAAGCCTGTTTAAGACCAAACAATAGTGGACCCGTTGCAATGGGATTCTTAAGGGGAAATATGTGGGCAAGAATTTCAGATCCAACCTAAGTTTCTGGTGAAAAAGTTACATACAAAGACTAGTGGCTAATGAGTCTCAGAGAATGATCTTCTATGTGAGATCTTTTTAAATTTTTATTTTATTTTTAATTCACTTTTGGGGAATTTCACATCATGCACCCCAATTGTACTTAACTCCCAATCTTCCCATATCGGCTCCCTATAACTTGCCCCCCTCCAAAAAAAAAAGGAAGAAAGAAAGAGAGAGAGAGAGAGAGAGAGAGAGAGAGAGAGAGAGGAAGGAAGGAAGGAAGGAAGGAAGGAAGGAAGGAAGGAAGAAAAAATTTCAACTTGTATTGTCCTTATGCTCACTGGAGCATGGTCACATTTCTAGTGGCCAACCTGCCCAGGGAGGATGAGTCTTTCTCCACCTGCACCTCCATCAGAAGCCATCTTCTGCTGCAGCAGAAGAACAGGGACAGCTCTCCCACACCCATGACATGTCACTGTATGTGCTGCTGTGCTGTGGGCCATCGAGGGTGGGGCTAGCTCTCCCACACCTATGCCACCACAGGTGCTCTACACAGCAGCCAGTAAGGGATGGGTGTGCAAGAGATCTTGAAAAGAGATCTTTAGCTGGTCAAGGCAGCTGAACAAGCAACATGGAGAAACAGTGGGTAAATGCTCAATACCTGTACCTGCAGAGCTAAGACTACATGATGTGGACTATGGAAATAAAACAGAACGCCTATACTGTTTCCCCTGGGAGTTTGGAAGGAAGGTATCTGGAGAGTGTAAAAGCCAAGAAGGAAGACAAGTAGGAGCAAAAGGTTGACTTTCACCTCCAAAACACATAACTAAAACATAACACTTGGAGGTAATCAATCTTGGCCAGGTGTGGCAGCGTACATGTGGAGCCTCAGACAGAAGGAACGAGAGTCTGGGACCAGCTAAGGTAGGAAGTTCAAAACTAGCCAGCTAGAGAGAACTGCCTCAGAAAATAAAAGTTTGAATGTTTATAAACCATACAACTCTATACATATTTAACAGCACTAACTGCTTAAATCAAGATAATATCATTACAGAAAGTTAAGAGGTAGAAAATGGAAGATAAGTGATCAGAAAAATCTAATCATTTTCCATCAAATATTATTAAGTAGATATATCAGGGAAATATAAATAATTATATAAATAATATATATAAATTCATTATAAAAATATATTAAAGGCTTAAGTAGTTATCAGAAAAAAATCTAAATACCAAGAAGTGCACAAGAGATAGTTCAGTGGTTTAGAGGACTTTTGCTCTTGCAGATGACTCAAATTCAGTTCCAGGGCCCACTTCACAGCTATCCATAGCACCAGTTCCAGGGCATCTGATGCCCATTTCTGACTTCTATGAGCACCAAGCATACATGTGGTGTCTGGGCATACATACATTTAGACAAAACATCCATAGACATAAAATAAATAAACCTAAAACTGGTAATGCATGGCTTATATTTTTAATCAAAAGTCAAAACAAAATTTACATTTTTGATGAGTTTCAATAATTTTAATTTGGATAACCCAAAGTAATGCCTACTTTACTTTCTATTGCAGTGGCATGCTTTGAGCAAAATCATTCACAGAGGGGGTTTTGGTGGTGGTGGTGGTGGTTTTGTTTTTTATTTTATTTTTATTTTGTTTTTTCTTCTTTTCTTTCATCTGGGTAAAGAAGAGATGGAAGGAAGCCAAATAAAAGGAGACAACCACAACAAAGAAAAGGAATTGTAATTTTTAAAGTATATGATACAGTTTTTACCAAAATGTGTTTTTAGATCCCCAGTAATGGTAAAAAACAAAAAAACAAAAAAACAACAACAAAAACAACAACAACAAAAAAAAACCAACAACAACACCCTGTTGTTGGTAGTGTTCTTATATCAGTCAGGGGGAAGCAGATAGCGTTTGTTCATCCTAGCTTGATGCCTGGCTTGGTGGCCAAAGCTGTTCTATGCCTAGGACTCATAAAAATCAAATCAAATCAAATCAAATCCAGGCAGCATAGCCCAGAAGGAAGGAGACAGACCTGCAGACTGTCATGCCACCCACAGGCCTGCCCTCCAGTGTACAGGTGGGCCACAGACACCTGCTTGCTGACAAGCCACACCACATGAAGTCACCCAGGGACCTGCCAGCCAAGTGGCCAGCCTATATCTGGAGCCAGCACAATGTGGAAGCACATGGTGGTCAGATGGGAGAGAAAAAGAAGTGGTGTGGCATTATAAAGAAAGATGGAACAGGAGACGTGAGGGTAGAGAGGAGTAGCCTGAGCTGCTGCTGAGGGCTATGTCTGAGTCTCTGGCAGGGGTCAGTGTCAATGTCCAGGGGTCAGTGTCAATGTCCATTCATAGCTCATATTACCACTAGAAAACATGGGGGTGTCCCTGGTCAGAGAAGCTGCTAGGGACCACCTGGATGTCCCTTGCCTGTACATAAGTGGGCCCACCCCTCAATGGCTGCCATGGCACTCTGGAGAGCTGGCCTATCTCTCATCAGCCACAGCACTTGGGAGTAGGCCCTGTGTCTTTCCCAGGCAGCACAGTGGAGCTGGCCCTGATAGCCAGACTGGCTCCAAGGGCATGAGCATGGAAAAGCCGATCTCACCACAGGTCTGCCGAGGGGTAAGACAGGTACAGAAGTGAGCCCCACCACCACCAACTCCATCAGGATAGCTGCTCACAGGGTCAAGAAAGCAGGAGAGCAGGCCCTGCCCCTCACTCACTACAGCACTTGGGGAGAGTGGGCCCTGTATCTCACCTGGCCAGCACAATAGGGCTGGTCCTGATCAAGCGACACCTGTGAGCCAACCTGAAGGGGCAAGAGTGCAGGGAAACTGCTCCTGCCACTCATCTGCTAGGAGTTGTCATGTGTGTGGAGGTGATGCCCTTGCCCCTCTCCCTCAAGAGCCATGATAGTCAGGAGAACTGGCCCTAAAGGCATGAGAGTAAGAGAGCTAGCCCTGCCCCCTCATCAGCGACAGCACTCAGGAGAGCAGGCCCTGCACCTCACCTTGGCAACACAGTGGAACTGGCACCTGTGACCCCCCAAATTAATTTCACCTGTGAATGGTTGGATCCTGTGAAAGGGCCAGTCCTGCTGTCCAAACCTGAAGGATCTCCATGACACAGGGCAACAACAGGATAACCAGGAGGAGTCCCAATGAGAATCCATCCAATATTGATGGTGTCACAGAAGCCAAAGATCTTGAACCTGACAAAGGGCTCATTGCAATGAACATTTGCAAGTGAAGATGGGTGGACAGAGAAGTACACTGTGGGACACTCTGTGATATACAACAGAGTCCATGATGAGATGTTTTCCTGTGCTTTAGGTTTGTTTCTTTGTTTGAGCAAAGGGTAGATATGAGGGGACAGGGAAGTAAGCAGGACTGGGGTGCATGATGTGAAACTCACAGAGAATCAAAAGTTTTTTAAGTGTTTTTAAAGGCAAGGAAGTAGCTATAAAACTAAAATGGATCAGTTTACAATGAGAACATAACTATATATTTATAATACTGAAAAAATAAGCATGAACAGAAACTAGGAGAAACAGATGTATACGGCTACAGTGAGAGACAGCTCATTGTGGTGTTTCCAGTAAGCCAGAAATGTAAGAACAAACTAGTTCCAGATGACATAATTAATAGACAGAGCTGATTAATATCCTTTTAGCATTCTATCTCCCAAATGGAGAACACATTTTCATTTCAAAGGTTTGTGTAGGGTACAAGTGAAAAAAATAGCAGAGCCAAGGAAATGGGTCAGCACTTCCCACTGGCTTGATAGCCTAAGGTCCATCCATGGGATCTGTTTCAAGGAAGGAGAGAACTGACCACTCAAGTTGTCCTCTGACATACTCATACACAGAGACACACACACAAAAACATAAACACAATTGTACACACATGTACACACTCATGCTCACACACACAAACACATAAACACAATTGCACACTCATGCTCACATACACATACAAACACATAAACATAATTGCACACGCATGTACACACTCATGCTCACACACATAAACACAATTGCACATATTTGCACACACTCATGCTCACACACATGCATATGCTCACACACAAACACATACGTATATGCACACATATACAAGCACAATGCAAACAGGCACACTCATGCATGAGGGTACACAATAAATAAGCAAATAAACATTCCCTGATTGTAACAAAAAAATAAGAAATCTAAGCAGTTCTTCCCCCTAAAACTGTAGGATTCTCTACTACCATTCAGTACACAAACATAAATTGCAGAATTGGGAATAAGTCTGGAATGCATCTAAGGCTGTGATGAAAGGGAATTCTTACCTAAGTGTTCAGTGTCAATAAAAAAATGGCTGAATCTCAGTCAATGAAGAGACATATGGCTCCAAATTAGGAAAACAGCCCCATAAAGAACTGAAAGACTCATTAAGTTATAGGCTGGGCTGAAGAGGCTCATGGGCCAGGAAAATGTCACTTTTCCTGAAGGATCCAAGTTTAGGTCCCCAGCATCCATATCAGGCAGATCACAACCTCCTGAAACTCCTGCTCCAGGAAATCTGGCTCTCTCTGCTGGTATCCCTGAGGCCATAATTATTTAATTTTAATTAATTAATAAAATTTCACACATACACTTAGAAAATGAGAGAAAATACCCCAGAAACTACAGAAAGAATAATAAACACATAGAAATAAACTTAAGTATGAAAAGCCTTAAAGGACAGAAAGGAAGTCTTAAATGCAAAGAAAGATAATTTTATCATGAAAAAAATGTATAAATGATATCAGTTATCTTCAAATTTACATGTTTAGAATGATCTAATCAAATGTGTAGATTATTTTAGAAAAGAACCTGCAGAGTTCACATGAAAAAAACAAACACGCACTAGGAAATCCTAAAATCAGGATGCTATTACACACTCAAGGAGACCAGTTGGTGGCTTGGCAAGACAAAACAGCTACCAAATATTAAAATACATTATCAAGCCACAGTGATTAAATACAATAATGATAGGCAAAGAGTAGACATCATACAAAATTCTGAAATAAGCCTAATAAATCTTACATAGGCCATTAGTATACGATTAAAGATGGCTTTCAATTAAAGAGAAAATAACCATCCCTGGCATTGAGTCAATCCAGGAAAGTTAAATTTAGTTTCATAGCACACTTGAGGACATACTTCATTTGGATATAAAATTTCCATATAAATAAGGAATGCATTTCCTTCTCCAGTACACATACTGAGGGAGTACATGTGGAAAACATGGCCAGATTCCTTTTATAAAAAGTATGTTTCACAGAAGTGGATGGTGTGAGAACTGGAAGGGTGGTGGGAGGGTGGTATCCTAGCTTGCTTTCTATTGCTATGATAAACACCATGACCAATAGTAATTTGGGAAAAGGTTTGATTCAGCTTAAAGTTCACAGATCATCATAAAAGGAAGTCAGGGAAGGAACTCAAGCAAATACTTGAAAGCAAGAACTGAAGCAGAGGCCATGGAGGAGCACTGCTTACTGGCTTGCCCTATCCCGAAGTGGAGTGGACTTGCTCAGCTTGCTTTCTTATACACTCCAGGATCACTGCCCAGGAGTGGTACCATCTACAGTTGGATCACTCTCCTACGTCATCGTTAATCAAGGAAAGGCTCCAACAGTCTTGCCCACAGGCCAATCGGATGGAAGCAACTCCTCAACTGATGTTCCCTCTTCCCAGACAATCCCATCTTGTGTTCAGTTCTTAAACCAACACATCAGCACAGGGAGATAGAGGAGGTCAGATAAGGAGTTCAAAATAGTCAGGAGAAATAGGTCCCACTGTGCTACAGCTCAGTACAGTCAAAGTACAGTTTATAGTAATATCACAGTATTGTTCAATGTGTATGCATGCAACATGTATGTCTAGGAGAATGCATTTGGATGTGTATGCATGAGTATGCATTCCTGGGTAAGTGCACATATGTGTGTCCTGTGATGTGTGTGTGTGTGTGTGTGTGTGTGTGTGTGTGTGTGTGTGTGTGAAGTTCAGAGGGCAACCTTGGGTGTTGGTTCTCTCCTTTCACCTTGCCTGAGATAGGTCTGTTTTTCTGTTGCTCACCACTGCATGTACCAGGCTAGCCTGGGAGCTTCTGGAGATTCTCAGGTCTCTACTGCCCATCCCCAGGCAGGAGTGACGAGATTATAGACATGTGCTCACACCCAGTTTTCATGGGTTCTGAATCCTTACACTTGCATGTAAGTGCTTTATCCACTGAGCCAACTTCCTAGCAAGGTATTTTTTGTCTATAAAGAGCCAGAAAATAAAGGCTGCCTAGCACAAAGAAGTGATTGAAGTTTGAGAGGTTAGAATTGCTAATTACTCTAACACATTACATATGGTGTGCATGCACCAATCACCATATCACACCATACCCTACAAATACTGATATGTATAATTAAAATAAATCATTTCTTAAAGATTTGTTTATTTATTATATGTAAGTAGACTGTAGCTGTCTTCAGACACCCCAGATGAGGGCATCAGATCTCATTATGGATGGTTGTGAGCCACCATGTGGTTGCTGGGATTTGAACTCAGGACCTTCAGAAAAGGAGTTAGTGCTCTTAATCACTGAGTCATTTCTCCATCCTGAAATAAATCATTTTGAATGGAAATTTTAAAAGTTGGAAAGAGAAAGACCTAAGTCTCACTGCCACTTGAAAAAGTTAAATTATATAGAGAGGCTTAAAGTGTCTGGAGTGTGGTTTTCAAATGACCTCAGGTGAGATGACCACAGAGATCCATTTCCTGTTCATATCATAGAAAGCTACAAACTAGTGTCACTTCATACACAGGAATAAGTTAAACTGCCTCTAAAACTCTGGCAGAAGACCAGGCAGGGAAGAAATCTGCATCATAGATGGGAATAAAGGAAAAGTGACTGAACTTTTAATGGCTCCATGAGAACCAGCAGGGACTTTCTCCAAGTACCAGGTAGGAGCCTACCAAAGACTGGTGACAGGTCACATAGCTCTGAGCAATAGAGGATGCTAAGCCATTACAACAAATAAACTCCCTCCCTCCCTCCCTGTCTCCTTCCTTCTCTCTCCTCTCTCTCTCTCTCTCTCTCTCTCTCTCTCTCTCTCTCTCTCTCTCTCTCTCTCTCTCTCTCTCTTTTCTCCCTCTTTGCTTTCCCTTCTTTCCCCCTCAACCCCCCTCTTTCTCTACAGGTAGGAAAGGAGGGCTGAGGGAGATGAAAGAAATTCTATGGTACCTACAGCATTTGACAATAAAAAGGAGATGTCAGAAATAGCTTTACCCTGGCAAAGTCAACCACCTAAATTAAATGAACAACAACCCTGAAAATCAGCTTCATATGAAACTGACACAAGAAGAAATAGAAAGTATGAAATCCCTATATCAATGCAACAAATTTAATTTTTAATAAAAATAAACACATAGTTTTACATATTTACATAGTTTTACACAAAATTCTATCAAAGACAAGAAAAAATAATTCCAGACATACTTTCAGAAAACAAAGGAAAAAACTCTTAACTTCTTTGATAAAACCATTACAAGGGAATTATACAACAATATCCTTTGTGAACTTAAGTTCAAAAACCCCTAACAAAATGCTACAAAGTCAAATTGTCCATATACACAAATGGGAATTATAATAAGCAAGAGTAGTTATTACTTTTAAAAACTTTTATTACTTTTCTTATTATTTATTACTAAAAAACCCACAATTTTTATCATTTTGAAAAATAAGACAAAAATTTTTAAATGTAATTTACCAGATTGATGAGGAAGAGAAGGAAAGTATGATAACTCTCCTAACAGCTGCAAAATAAACGTGACAAATTCAAACACAAATTCAAAATTTAAAAAAATAACTTAAAACCTTTTTAATAGAAGGGATCTTCAGTGTGCTTGAGATCACCTACCCCAGCCCTTGCAGGATCAGTACAGTAAAGGCACACTTTCCCTGTCACTGGCACAAATATGGCTGCAAGTTCCCATCATTTCAATGTAAAATTATACTCTTTGTCTAAGTTAGGGTTTTACTGCTGTGAACAGACACCATGACCAAGGCAATTTGTGGAGAGCCGCAGCTGCTACCCTAAATATGGCGCCTGGCCTCTGGCCAGAGCAGAAAGCATTGCGATAAACAAGCCCTTATTTGGAAAAGCTGAGTGCCTCCAGTTTGTGATGCAAGCTGGCATGATTTCCTGCAGCCTATTATGCTTTGCTGCGTAGCCGATGCTGATTGGGACCAGGGAAAGTATTTAACCCGTGAGTGCTGGGGGCTGGAGAGAGAAAGAAATGAGAAATGAATGAATGATTTGGTAGTACAAGGTTCCTGAATAAACTGCTTGGAGAAGAGTTCGTGGTCGCCTCCTTATTTCCACTGGTCGGTGAGGTTGCGACAGCAATTCTTAAGGACAACATTTAACTGGAGCTGGCTTACAAGTTCAGAGGTTCAGTTCATTATCATCAAGGCAGGAGCATGGCAGCATCTAGGCAGGCATGGTGAAGGAGGAGCTGAGAGTTCTACATCTTCATCTGAAGGCATCTAGGAGAAGACTGGCTTCTAGGAAACTAGGATGAGGGTCTTAATACCCATGCCTACACTGACACACTTCCCCCAACAAGGCCACACCTACTCTAACAAGGCCACACCTCCAAATAGTGCCACTCCCTGGGTGAAATTACCACACTATCAATCTCATTCAACTTTGCTAGTCTGGGAAGGAAGAAACACGGTGCTCATTATTTGCAAATGACATAGTTGTGTCCACAGAAAAGCCTGTAGAATATACAAAACTGTATATACATATTTTTGTAGAATATATACATATACACTATACCAGAGAGACAGACAGACAGACAGACAGACAGGCAGGCAGGCAGGCAGGCAGGCAGGTAGACAGAATGGGCCAGGTGTGTTGGTATATGCCTACAATTCCAGCACTCATGAGGCTGTGACAGGGGGTGTTAGAGTTCATGGGCTGTATATCCAGACCCAAATATGCTCTTACTCTACAAGAATATCACACAAGCGTCCATTAACAAATATTTGTATAAACAAATGGTGCTGTATTCTTATAACAAAACACAACCCTGTGCTAAAGAGCTAAGCAGCATGAATGGATCTCCAAAGTACTGTGTTTCAGAGTAGATGAGTTTATTCTTTAAAGATCCCCATTTATGCCAAGTTCAAAAACTAGTCTGCGGTAGCAGACAGTGCCTGTGCAGTTGGGGAATGGTGAATGACTGACTGTACCCCACACAAGGCCACTGTCTGGGCTAACAGAAATGCTCTAAAGTTTAAAAAAGGCGGTCAAACCTCAGAAAAGAACACAACCACTTCAGCTCTTTATTATTTGCAAGTGACACCTCATTATGGTGAGTTTAATGGTAACTTGCCACAAATCAGGACCGCCTGAGTCGGGAGCCTTTTCAGAATTGTCTAGATTGCCTTTGGGGAAGACTGTGAGTGCTGGCAGTTCAGATGAAAAGGGTGTGGCAGAAGGGCGGTGACTCAAGGCCTGCCTTCCTTCCCTTCCTTCTTGCCTCACAGCTGCTTTTACCCTGTTGCTACAGCTGTGGGATCCTTCTCTGACAGCAGAGGCAGTGCTTCCAGCTGCCACCTTGGACTAAGGACCAGTGACCCTTCAAGAACACTCCAGGTTTTAGACATCAGCTTGAAACTTCAGAGGCCTGCGCACTGAGCTACCGGGTTCTCAGATACGATTCAGCTGTGGGTGCTAACTAAATGTAAGCTGAATTAATAAATTCACACACACACACACACACACACACACACACACACACACACACCATTGATGTCACTCCTCTATAGAACCCTGTTAATACATTCTTTGATTTCCCAACATTTATAACTATTAGATTTCTTATCTAATAAAGATACAATATCTATGCCCAGTAATAATAATACTGTCTTTAATAATGCCAATGAATAGGCTATCTTTGTGGTAATTGCCATTTTACATCATAACTATGTGTAACTAGATGTAATCAATTACAATAGTAACTTGTAAAGCAGCTTAAAATGACAAGTAGTAAACTCATCTCTCAGACAAAGGGCTAATGATCTGTCCCTGTAAGAATTCCTACTAGGCATGGTAGTACACACCTTTAGTCCCACATTCTGGAGGCAGAATTGAGTGGATCTCTGCGAGTTCCAGGCTAATCTACTTTACATATAAAATTCTAGATCAGCAAAGACTATATAGTGTAACCATGTCTCAACAAAAGAAATAGGATAGATGGCTCAGTGGGTAGGACCAATTACTGCTCTTACAGAGGATCAGTTCAGTTCCCAGCACCCCCCATAACAACCCACAACTTTCTGTAACTCCTGTTCAAGGGACTCTGGTGCCTTCTCTTGGTGTCTGCCAGTTCCTTTGTGACTATGTTGCACATAAACACATGCAAGCACACACACATACACATAAAGCTTTAACAAATAAAAAAAATTTTTAAAGAATTCTTACAAGCTTAATTTTACCATATAACGAATTATCAAATACATAAAACAATTTGGGAGAAAACAGACAAACAATTTAGGTCTTCAGTGCTACTTACCTCTGGAGTAAACTGGTTTCATTTTAAGTGGTTTCTACTCTTGGGTATAGCTACCTGGCATATTTTTTTACTTCATCTTCATGTGTGTTGGTGGTCTGAAAAAGAAGAAAAGAAGATGGGGCAGGGAACAGATATCTTCTTTTGTTCAAAAAAAGTATGAACTAAAAATACCAAAATATCAATAATGCAAATGGCACTGTGCGAGCTGTTCTAATAGATTGCCTCTGTCCCTCTGTTTTCTAGGATGAACATATATCACTTGCTCCTCATGTATAGGAGATGCTGTAATGCAAATGAGAACTATTTCTGGGGAACCTATTACACTTACAAAGTATTTTAAATAATTTTCATAGAGCTCAATTTATGAGTCAAAATTTTATTCCTTTAACAGGCAACAGCTTTATTATTCATTGGTCCCACCCACAGAACATGGGAGAATTAAGAGAGCTTCGTGAGCTTTTTACTTATAAATGTTGCATAATTTCGTATTCTGATAGCATGGAATATTTTTAAAGGTCATTTAAATCTACCTCAGTTACATTTGGAGTTTTCTTCTATAATATTCATTAAAGATGGGGATCATGGTGGGCCCTAAAAATGGTTGATGGAGAAAAAGAATTCACTAACAATGTATTTGTCCTTTAAAAAAAAATCCTCCATTGTAAAATGCTTCAAACATACATAGAGTTGTTCACTGAATCCTGTATAACTATCACCCAGACTTAAATATTTTGCTGTACTCCACTCATATGTTTAGTGTGTATTGGTGTTTTGCCTGCATGTAGGTCTGTGTACCTCTTGCATCCTGTCTAAGTTTGCTTTCTACTGTTGTGATAAAACACCATGACCAAGAGAGGGTAGGGAGGAATGAATGGATTTCATCTCACATTTCTACATCTCAGTTGACCATTAATGGAAGTCAGGTGGGAAGTGAAGCAGAGAAAATAGAGGAGTGCTGCCTACTGGCTTTCTCCTCAGAGCTCTCTCAGCTTGCCTTCTTATAGGCGTCAGAACCAACTGCCCAGGGATGGTTCTACCCACAATGGGCTGGACCCTGCCACATCAACTTCCTGTCTCCCTGGCATGCCTACAGGCCAGTCTTACAGAGGCATTTTCTCAGTTGTGGTTCCCTCCTCTCAAATCACTCTAGCTTGTGTCAGTGTAGAAAACAAAACAAAACCCCCAACCAAACCAAACCAAACAAATCCCAAATGCCTGCAGAGATCAGATCCCCTGGGACTGGATTTACTGATGGTTAGGAGCTGACTTATGGATGCTGGGACTCAAACACTGGTCCTCAGGAGGAGCAGCCACTGAACCACTTAGCGGCTCTCTATTCTTCCTTTCTTTAAAAGCATAAATCAATTAGCTCCTACCTGTAATCCAAACACTCAGGAGGCTGAGGCAAGATCCTAAGTTTGAAAGTAGCTTGGGCTATAAAGTGATACTCTGTCTCAACAAAGCAAAACAAAACAACAAGCATACAAACACGCATACAAAAAATAGCAAATTCAACATTGTGATATTTCATCCATAAGTGTTTCAACACACTTCCTAAAAGATAAAGACACTTTATAGACCCACAAGGCTGTATTTTACACCTGGGAAAAGTACAAGCTATTTTTCAATATTATCTAATGCTTAGCTTAAGTCATAGTCCAGTTTCTCCCATCTATTTCCAAGACGCTTTTTTTTTTTTGTAGTTTTTTATTCAAAGAAGAATCTCTACAAGGTTCAAGTGACCCTTTGCTTTGAAAACCCTGATTTCTCCGAGTCTAGAGCAGTTGCTATAGGCCCAGCTTGCTACCCCTCCCTCCCATTATCCTTCATTCTTAACATTCTGACTAAAACTGTTAGCCTTCAGAGTGTCTCCTGAAAACTTAAAGATGGGTTTGTGAACAATAACGAAAGCTTCATCACAATAAAACACCATCTATAAACACATCGGCAGACTCAGGTATTTTAGCATCAAACTGTCGCACAGGGATATCAAAGCCACAACAAAGACGGGAGGGGTTGGGGAGCTCACACAGACGCTGGGAAGCTAGTGAGCAGTGGACTCATCTGGACCTCCTTATGCTTTTGCTTTTAAAGTCCTGATTCAAGAAATTTGCCTTGTCCTCTAATGCTCTCAACCTGGAACTGACTTCACAATTTCCCTTCTGGCCTGCAGGGACACAAGCTTAATGTAGCTTGCAGGAAGCCTGACTTCAGTGAGCTTTATCACCACAGAAGGAGGTAAAAAGTGAAAGACAGCATTCCCTTTGCAGGAGGTCCATCTGATCACAGACAACAGAGAGAACATAGAACCCACACAGCTGCTGGTGCTTAGGGATAACCAGAGCTGGGAGACGCTATTCACTGGACTCCAGTTGCCAGGTCTCATATCTTGGTAGGCTTGTTTGTGTTTTGTTTTGTTTTGTTTTTTCAAGACAGGGTTTCTCTGTGTCCTAAACTGTCCTGAACTCAATTTGTAGACCATGCTGGCCTCTGCCTGCCTCTTCCTCTTAAGTGCCAAGATAAAAGCCATGTGCCCCCACACCCAGCAAGTCTCCTTTCTTATATAATTAATTTATATTAGGATGCTCAACCACCAAAAGTACCCAGCTAAAGCAGTTACTTCTTCTTAATGTGACCAAATGCCTGATAGAAACAACTAGTTTTACATTACCTTGACACAAGATACAGTCCTTTAAAAGAGGCCAGCCCTCAATTGAGAAAATATCCCTACCACAGTAGCCTGTGGGACATTTTTTTTTTTTGATTGATGTTGAAAAGTCCAACTCACTGTGGATGGGGCTATCCCTGGGCTGGTGGTCCTGGGTTCTATAAGAAAGCAGGCTGAGCAAGCCACGGGGAACAAGCCAGTAAGCAGCATCCCTCCATGGCTTCTGCATCAACTCCTGCCTCCAGGTTCCTCTAATAGAGTGTGACTTTAGAGTTGTAAGCTGAAATAAACCCTTTCCTCCCCAAGTTTGTTTATGGTCATGGTGTTTTACAACAGTAATAGAAACCCTAAGTAAGACAACACTTGAAGGAAAGCAAGATTTATTCTGGCTCATGGATCCAGAGGGTTTAGTCCATGGTTGCTTGATCCTATGTACTTGGGAAGAACATCTTGGTGGTAAGAGAGTGTGGTGGAGAAGATTATTTACTTCATGGAAAAAAGGAAACACAGAGAAGTGGGGGAGGGGAGAAGGAGAAAGAGAAGGAACTGGGGACCAGGTATAACCTTCAAACTTCTTTATTCTAACTAGACCTTGCGTCTGAAATCCCACCGCTATCAGCTGAGGACCTAGCATTGAACAGGGGACACCATGTGGGGATACTTCATACTGAAACCAGAACATTTGCCTTTTTATTTCCCTGAGAATTATGTTAAACCGTAAATTCTTCACCCAGCTGATTAGCTAATAAGCCTCCCCTCCCCAGCTTGTTATGATAGTATGTGTCTGTCAACTCAATGGCCTCAGAATTTTTCTAACATAGAACATTAAATATTAAGTATAATAAATGGGGTGTTGCTAGGGTAACTTTTATACGGTGCAATTAAGAAAGTATTCTATTTAGAGAAGAAGGAATTCTTAAGTAATTACCACACAGCCGAGCATCTTGTGGCAGGGTCATCTGCTGACACTTTCCTATACTTGTCTCTAGGTTCTGGGAAAGGATGGTGCTTTCCTCGCTAGGCCTATGTAATTCACTCACTCACGCCTGAGGTTGGAGGTCAAGTCACTATCATCCAGGCCTACATCTAAGAACAGTAAACTGAGCACTCCTCAAGGAAAATCAGACAGCAGCAACCAGCAGAATACCAGATTAGAAAAGCCAGCAGCTGGGTACCTGTAGAACAGAGGCTAAGTGGATTCAGGGACCCAGACACGGAGAACAGGGGTGGCCATAGATGTGAATCCCTTCCTTACATCCAGTGCCTGGACTCCTAAGAGTCTGTAGGACTCCTTAACTCCTGCATCTATTGTATAGAGGAAATCGTTTGTGCGGCGTGTGGAAGCTTCTTCTGACAATAGAAGGCTGTTGTCCTATGCGCTCAAGCAGGAAACAGGGAGGTGGAAGTTCCTGGATAGACAGAGGGTTCTGGGATAGAGTTGAAGGTGCAGGAGATTCGACACAAACGCTGATGGGGACAGACACATGAAACTGAAGGAGAGGTAACTTGCTATGTAGCACTTATAGACTAGAATAAATAGTATTAATGAGTTATGAGTTAGTTAGGAAACAAGCCATAGCCTATCACCTAAGCATGTGTTCATACATAAGAAATTTCAGAGTCACTATTTCAGGGAACTTGGGCATGGGTGGAAAGCCCACAGGTATATATTGGGTCTATGGGCCCATTGGATAATGATCCTAGTGTATCTCCTCTCCCACACAGAAAAACACCCTCATTAAATGCATTGTTAAATTCTTTCATGGAATGGCACTAGTAAAAGAAGCCTCTGGTCCAAACCCCTTAGAATCATGTTTAGCATCTAGGGTGATGGAGTCAAGCCATAATGGAGAAAATCATGGCTTTCTTGGTTTGGTGCTCTTAGATGCTGAGAGACAACATCAGAAGCAGTTATTGAATTGCTCAAGGAAAGAAGAAATGGAGGAAAGTAATTTTCAAATCACTAAGCTGACTTGACTTTCCACTAAGAAGAGATCCCTGCTGGGATGTAGCTTGGTGGTGGAGTCCTTGCCCAGGATACTCAAAGCCCACATCCCAGCTCTGTCACATCACCCCTATCCCAAACCCCTGTGTCAAAAGAAGAGAGATCCTTAGCCCAGAGAGTACCCCACTCTGTTTGTGATTCTTGCCTTCTCTTCCCCTTAAGCAGGCAGCTCAGGGGCAGAAGCCAAACTCTAACCAGGGTGAAGGACAACACGAAGTCCCTCTGGCCCTCACACAATCAGAATCCCTCCCTTAAAGCCTTCTAGGGAAGACCGCATGCATGCTCAGAGATGCGGAGCAACCTCTGAAGGATAATAAATAAGAGAAGAAAAGAAAAAGGAGTAACATTTGCAAGTGAATTTATGTTTATACAAAATATTTGTGGAAACATGCCTTTCCACTTAGGAGACTCTGCTAATCCATCACAGTGACACTAATGTTGCAAGAGGCAAAGCCGTCAGCCAGTGACCATTACTTTTTAATAGACCACTCCATTTTCAGCAATCACACTAACAAAATTGGAACAGCCCAGTGTGCTTGCAGGAGATGCAAGCTGGCAAAAGCTCCCAGGGAGCTCCCTTCTGCAGCAGGGGGCATGCTCCGGGTAGTCTAGACGCACAGCAGGAGGGACATATCAAGGAAACACCTCACATGCAGATTCTTCCAGGCCCTGATCCATATCTGTTTGAGGCTGACATGCTTGTAGCACTGGAGTTGCCTTTGCTTTCTGAAAGCTGGTCTCGTTTTTTTGCAAAGAAAGGCTAATTCCAGGCCTGGGTGTATGGTTTTCACTTTCAGATTATATAAGATACTAAAAATGTCCAGAATTTGGATTAGGTATGTAAATTATGATTAAAAAGCTCACCAATGATACTAGGTGAGATCTTTCTTAAAGGCATTATTAAAGTCTCTGATGCATTTGTCTCTGTCAGAATATCATTCATTCATTCATTCATTCATCTCTTTGACTGCCTTCTAGCAGGAGGTAAATATGCCTAACACTATGGGATGTGTATGTTTATAAGCCATGGTTCTGACTTGCATATGAAACACAGTTAGCCAGGCTAAACATCAGAAATAATGTGAAGCCAAAACACAAGCAAGGGACCACAAAGGCATAAAGAAATTGGTGATGTAGACTGGTGGTGGCAGCATACACCTTTAATCCCAGCACTTGAGAGACAGAGGCAGGCAGATCTCTTGATTTCGTGGCCAGACTGGTCTACAGAGTGATTTCCAGGACAGCCAAGGCTACACAAATAGACCCTGTCTTGAAAAACTAAGAAAAAAGAAAGGAAGGAAGGAAGGAAAAAAGAAAAAAGAAAGAGAGAGAGAGAGAGAAGGAAAAAAGGAAAGGAGGAAAGAAGAAATTGGCAATTTGTAAAGACATTGGCTATATATGCCCGACAGTCTTAGTCAGAGCCCCAGAAAACACAGTAGAAGGAGAAAATGTACATGCATGCCCACACTCACACGTCATCTATACATTCTTATACACACACTTAAAAAGATTTTTAAACTTCATAAGACTAGAGACAAATTTGAAGGGGGGAAATTGAGGTGGGAGGACTTGATCTTAAAGGATAGCTATATACTCTATCATTATTTATTGTTATTATTATTGTTGTTGCTGCTGCTATTTTACCTTGTTACCTAATTTCAAAAGAAATGCCTTTGTAGAAAATACGCAAAAAATCACCACACAAATATAGCTATCATTGGTATTCTTATTTCTCCAGGAATATTTTTTTTTTCAAAATACAGTTATACCTCATGATTGCAACCTATTTAATCTAATACTTTGTACATATGTGGGAATGTGTGTGCAAATGTTTGTGTATGTATGTAAATATGTTCTATATGATGTTCAAGGGGCTAGAACATATAGAAGTCCTAGATGGTGAGTCAAAAAAAAAAAAAAAAACCAGAAAAAAATTACAGGTAATAACTGGCCACCAATATGGCTGAGCAGGTTGAGGCACTTGCTGCCAAAGCTGATAACCTGAATTTGATCCCAGGACCCACAGGGGAAGGAGAGAAATGACTCATCCAACATTGTCCTCTGACATCCACATGCATGCTATGACACAAACACTATATAAATAAATAAATAAATAAATAAATAAATAAATGAAGTAAACCAATAAATAAATATTTTAAAATAACATGTCATCTGAAGAATCAAATATAAGAAAAAAGATATGGGGCAAACCTTATTTTGCCTCACAGCCACATGCTGTCACTTGCCACTCCCCTGATAAAAGCTTTTTCTTCTGTCCCAACACGCTGAGGGAACCGTCTTCTAATGTGCTGTGCAAAAAGTACAAGTTTTAGATTCTCTAATATGAAACAAAGATTTAGAGCTATCCTTGGAGCATTGTGAATGCAAACATCTTCCTGATTTTAATTACCTCCCAGTCATGGAGAGTGTTAACTGTCAACTTGACAGAATCTAGAGTCTCCTGGGAGATGGGCTTCTAGACATGCCATGGGGATTATCTTGATGATACTAATGGAGGTCAGAAGACCTGCTCACTGGGCTAGACCGTTCCCTCCACAGGGGATGCTGACTGTATAAAATGGAGATGTTGTGTGCTACTGTGTATTCATGCTACTATGCATCCACCCCATTCTGTTCTCTGATTATGAATGAGGCACGATTAGCCGATTCAAGACCCAGCCTGTCTTGTCTTCTTGGGGATGGTGAACTGTACCTTGGATGGCAATCGTCCAGCTCTTTTGAAAGTTCAATTCCGCCTTTGTGAAACAGCTCTCTTTATGTTGACACTCATCTGTCCCCCTGTTGGCAAAGTACTGGGATAAAGATAAGTGCATAATTATAGTCAACTCAATTATCTGTCAGTCTATCTGGAAGTGCTTGACTCAATCAGGCAGAGGAGAGAAGGCAGTACACAAGTCACCAGCAGCCAGCACATTCAGTCTGCTGTGGACATCAGCTGGAGCGATTGATGGCTAGTCTTGTCAACTTGACAGTATTTAGAATCAACTCACTAGACAGGTGTCTGAGACTGTAAGGGCATCTCGGAGAGGATCAGGAGGGGAGGAGATACCAGGCCTCACGGTGGATGGCACCTTCCAATTCTCCTTTTCTTCCTGAGTGCACGTGACTCTAGCCTCCGTGGTACTCCTTCATTGACAACACTGACTCTAGCTTCTATCTCATATGGACTGAACACTGGTGACTCTCTGGAATCTTCCAGCACTGTGTGGGACTGCTGGGGCATCTGGTTGTCAACTGAGCAGCTAGTAGGTTGTCTGCCCCTTCAGAGTACAGATAACCGTTGCTGAGAGACCTAGGCCTGTCTCAAAAACCCACCTAGTAAGCCCCCTTCACAAAATCTACACATTCTATTAATTCTGTTCCTTTTTCAAACCTCACCTACTACAGTTAGCTACTGTTATTAGCATACATTATTAACAAGAAACAACAGGTTTCACGTGGATATTTTCACACACATAGAGAACACACCTAGAGGATATTTGCCCTGAGCACTTCTCTCACTTTTGGTTGGTCCACTTCATCTTCCCAATAATAATCCTTCTTTTATTTTTATGTCATCTTTTTTTATTTTTCATGATAATATTGGGGGGTGTGTGTACACAGGTGTCATAACACTCAAGTGGAAATAAAAGAATAGCTTGCTGAGGTCAATTTGCTTTTCTATGGGGGTTATAAGGACGAGCTTCAGGTAGCCAGGCATGGCAGCAAGTGCCTTTACCCACAGGACAAACTAGTGGCCTGCATTCTCAAGTATTTTTTTTTTAAATCTAGATTCCACATATGAGACAACATATATATTTGTCTTTCAAAGACTGGCTTATTCTGCTTAGCAATGATGATCTGTAGTCCTGTCTAATTCCCTGCAAACAACTTGGTCTTGCTTTAAAGCTAAATGATGGATCTATGTATACACCAAAGGGCACTTAGGCTATTATGAACAGCACATGATAAACAGTTGTGTGCAACACATGGCTATTGCTTGCTGGCTATAATTCCTTCAAGCATACATTCAGTGCTAAAACTTCAGTCAGCAACTGTCACACACGAACTCTCCAAGTCGAGCAAGGGGGTTGTATTCTCTTAGTTCCTTGTCTCGCTGCTGCGATGAATGCCTGACAGAAGCCACCTAAGGTCTAGAAGCCTGTGTTGTGTGTAAAGATGTGAGCTTCCTGTGACCTATGGATGGGGCACTGTGCAGAACATTCTTCCCACAAGGTGGTCTCCTAGGAAGAATTAATAAACTATGATGACTGAATGAACTTGAAAGCAAGGACATGAAGAGAATGCCCTGGCATGTCCACACTATCGCTCTGGGAAAGGCCTTGAGGGGAGGGGGTGGTATTCATGGCTCTTTTCACATGACCAAAGGTGATAAGATATAACACCAGGTATATTCCCTTGGTGTACCTGTAATTGCTTAAACTAATTGTAAACACTGTCTCATGTTTGCTTGCTTGAATGATAAAAATGAGAAGTCCTTTGTTTGCACTACCCTTCAGCACAAATGCCTAGAGTCTCCCAGTCGCCCATGCAGCTCTTTGGTGTAGTCTTCAGTTCCAGGAGCCTTAGCCTCCCTGGCCATGGGATAGGTTATCATCGAGGCTATTTTGGCTTAGAGTTCTAGGGTACCATCCATCACAGTCAAGAAAGCAGGAGGGAGGAGGTGAGGTCACTGGTTGATCACACTGTATCCACAGTCAGGAAGCAGAGATGAATGCAATCAATGTTTAGCTCCGTCTCTCCTTTTTTTATTCAGTCTGAGAGCCCAGTGTATCACCTATGTTTATCATGGTTCTTCCCATTGCAGGTAACCTAATCTAGATAATCCTTCATAGACATGCCCAGAGATTTGTTTCCACAGAGCTTCTAAATCCCATCACGTTGACAATCAAGGTTAACCATCACTGGGCAGTGGTGGTACACGCCTTTAATCCCAGCACTCAGGAGGCAGAGGCAGGTGGATCTCTATGAGTCTGATCTACGAGTTCCAGGACAGCCAGGGCTACACAGAGAAACTCCATCTTTTTTTTTTTTTTAAGCAATTTCTATTTCATATGGTAAAGCTCTCCTAGTCAATGTTCCTTTTCTATTATCACCAACAGTTTAAAACAGCACCCACACTAGCCTCACAATTCTATTGACCAGAAGGCCAGGTTTCTCTGCTTAAAGTCTCTCAAGGGTGAAGTCAAAGTGCTGACCAACTGAGCTTTTATCTTCAAGGTCCAGGGAACACTTTGCTTCCATACTTTCAGGCTGTTGGTAGAACTGAGTCACCGGAGTGGTAAACCTGAGGCCATGATATCCTTCCTGGCTGTCAACATGGGTCCACTCTCAGCCCTTAAATGCTACCTGCAGTCCTTGGTATGCAGCCTCTCCAGCCTCAGGCTGGCAACCACATGTAAAATCTTGCCCTGAGCTTCAAATCTATGGTTTCTATCTTTGCTACCAGAAGACTCCTTTTTTAAAAAAAAAGAGCTGTGTGTTGGGGACAGGCCCACTCATCAACCTGTCTGAACATCAGCTATGTCAAATGTCGGTGCACAATCACGGGGGTGGCAGCTTGTCATATCACTGGGTTCTGGGGATTAGAGCATATATTATTTGGAAGCCATTTTTAGATTTCAGCAGACTGCAGTCTTTAAATAAGAACAGAAGGGAAGAGTTTCCCAGGCTAAATGAAGAACACTAGCAAAGGCATGTGGAGATGACAGGGCACTGTGAGGACAACCTGGAGAACAGCAGCAGTGCCCCCCTCCAGCTGCAGCTGTGAACCCTGCTGCTGCTAAGATCCCAGCTAAGAACAGCTGCAAAGGCAGCAAGGGGAACATGAGAGATTAAATCACACTAAGATATCTAAATACTATGCCTTGGGAGGCATTAAGACATGGTGAGCTAAAACCCTAAGAAGTAGGCTGGGCAGTGTGGTAGTGCGGTGGCCCAGCATGTGTGAGATCCTGGGTAAGATGCCAGAGCCACAAAAACAAATCGACAACACACAACGGCTAACAAGCTAAGGCAAGCAAATAGAAACAGAAGCAATGTCACCATATTCTTCCCCAAAACAAGAACAAAGATGAGGATGTAACTTTCCCCATCCACCAACACCAACAACAAACATTAGGATAATTGTAAAATGCACCCACTTTGCAGGAATTTAAGTAGAAAATAATTTAAGCAAGATTTCCAGTGCTAACAGAACTGTTATTCCCAAAAACTGTGTTGATGAATGTAACCTATTGAGGATAGAAGTTTGTACTGTGTCAAAAAGGATGAAAAATATTCCTATCTTTTGACCTCATTTTAAGAATCCTACAGTGAGAAAATTATGCAATAAAAATATATTTTGGAGCAACTGATGTTTATGTACTGTATTTTCATCTAAATGTTTATGAATGAAAAATGATTAAGCAAACAGTGGTCTCCCTCATCAACAACATAAGACACAGGCCTCAGCATACTATTATATTCTCAGCAAGAGAATATAATGCTCTTGTATTTCACTGCTCTGTCAAGAGAGTGAACTTTTCTTAAAAACATCAATACTTCCTACAATACCTGCTGGAATGTAATGCTCAGACAGAAAATTACATGAGAAATTCAGATTCTTTGAACCTATCCAGTCATACACTGTATATCCTGGCATAATAATCCATTCTCTATCTTTCAATTCATTCTCTATTTGTAAATGTCTTTAAGTGAGAATGTATCATTAAAAAGGAATATAATGAGATACTGAAACTATGAATCTTAACTTTAAAAGTAAAATAGAGAACTTGAGCCTGTTACAACTATATAAAATACACACACACACACACACACACACACACACACACACACACACACATACCTGCATGTAAGCAAGATTTGGGAGGGAACTGGAAAAATAGGAACAAGTTAATTAAAATTAGGGAAGCATCAAAAAAATAGAGAACAATATTTTCTTTTCCTTTGACTCCTATCAGTAGAGTTATCAGGTCATCTGTGACATTAAATAATAAAAACGGTAAATTTTTAAAGCCACATAGGCACTCATACAAGGCTGACTACCTTGGATGTATGTCACTGCACTCTTGCTGGTTTTAAAGGCACCAGGGATAGTTAATCAAATAAAATGTAGATTACAAGCCAAGGCCAGTGTAAAAATGCACCCTCACCTCTGAGTTCAGTTCTCCAAGAAGCTCAGCAAGAGAAAAATCACAAGTACATCCATTCCTATATGTGTCCTATTTTGAGGAAGTAAAGCACACTCGGTATGAATCAATGCAGTCTGTAGGCCCTGCAAAAGTGACCTGCAGAGAAGGAAACCAAAAGTGCCGTTATCAGACCTATTGCCTGCACTGGTCTTGAACAGCCGTCTTGTTCTTCACTCAACATCTGGCAGTTTTTGTTTAAAATATCTCTTAAAAGTTCTGGGGAGACATTTTAGCAGATAAGAGTGCTTGTTCGAAAGCACAAGGACCTAGGTTCATATCTGCAGAACACACATACAAAATGTCAGGTGTGGTTGTGAGGTTCTATGACTCCAGCACTGAGAATGCAGAGACAGGAGGATCACTAGGGTGTACTGGCTGCCGCCCAGCTCCAGGCTGTGAGAAACTTTGCCTTGATGGAATAAACCAGAGACTAATAGAGCAGGAAAGCTGACATCCTTCTCAGGCCTCTGCATGCACAAACATATACCACATAAACCACACACACACACACACACACACACACACACACACACACACACACACACACACACGCACGCACACACGCGCGCGCGCGCATAGGTACATGCACACGCACAAATAAATAAGAAATATAATATCTCTCGGGAGTTCATAGTCTTAATTGAACCGGATAGGTCTTATGCTCAACTGTTTGGAAGTAATTTAAAAAACAAACAAACCAAAAATCATGGCAGTTAGCCTAAAGCTGAAACAAAGTAACCCGTCCTTCCTATCCTATAGATTTCATTATTGGCAAACATGCAACATCATCCACCTGTTGTGTTTGCAAATGAAGACCATTTCATTCTGTTTCACTGGAAATTGGCTGTTTTCCATAATGGTACTTGTACCATAGAATCTCTACCAAAAACTCTGCTACAGTAGAGGGACCATAGTCTCAGTGAAGGTCACAGTCTACAAGTAATCAGAGCGTGACCTGCTTTACCTCTGCTCCCTCTAGTGCCCTCTGGCTTTGTTTCTATTAAGAAGCAGAGCCCACAGTCCACAGAAGCAGCTCTGCCACCATTCTTTAAGCTCCTCCACTGTCAGCCACATCAGACAAACCTCATGTCTCTCCAGCTCTCGGGGATCCATTGCAAAGCCTTCAATCTGTCATATTAGCCTTTCGTTTGTTTCTATTTTCACAGAGCAAATGATTGAAAATTAGACTTTCATTTGGAAGCATAATTATTTTAAAGGGTAACAGGGTTTCGTGTTAAACAAATTTACCTCACCAAATGCGATGAAGATGTGGAATGTCAATCGGAGAGTTAATGAAATAACCATGATGCAGTTAGGTGGATCAACAGACATCATCTTATTCTTCTGAACAGATTTCACTCCTCATCCACCTAGATGTCACACCTGTAGCTGTGTTATTTGTGCCTTCAGAAAGTACCTTAGGCATGATTCAGAGTGACTTGGACATTTTTAAGACAGGGAAACTTTTTCTATATAGACAAAAAATGAAATTTATGTAATTTCCCTCAAAAGAGTGGAACATCACAAAAGTAGCAATGACCATGTTACTTGGTTATATGTTGATAGGATTCAGGTCGCTTGCCTCCATGTTGCTGGGTCCAAACATCATGGCTGTGGGAGCCTCTAGTAGAGAAGCCTCTTCATGAAGGACAAGAATCGGAATGGATATATGCTCCTTTCCTTCATTCCATCCAGTTCCCAAGTCCTCGGAGGGCACGTTCCCACCCATACTCTGGGTATGTCTCCCATCCCCAGTCAACCCTCTCAGGAAAGCCCCCACAGTCATACCCAAAGATGTGCCTCATATTTCCTATGTGGCCCTAAACCCAGTCAGGTTGAAAATGAAGATTAACCATCATAAATGCTCATTTGAATTTCTAATCTTCCCCAGTTCCCCTAAGTAACGTGGAATTCTGTTCTGAATTTCTGAGATAAACCAGTGTTGTAGGTTTTTAAAAGTTAATGCATATCCAGCATGACACCAAGGACTGGCTTGACAGAGGTAGAGAGGGAATGAAGAAACGCAAACACAGAGACTCAGAAAAACTGGGACCAGGTGGGGTGGCCTCTACATCACCTGCAGAGTATATACTGCCATATACAGTTATATACAGTTGAACAGGAAGGTAGGTTTATTGCATACAGCTGAACAAGGAAGAGGGTTTATTGAATACTGATAAATGGGAGAGAAGGCTATTAGATACAGCTGAACAGGAGGCAGGTTTAGCTAATCTTGGTAAGAGCAATCTTCAGACCAAAACACATAGGCAGAGCGACCATTTTTTGCACACACGAGCAACATCCACACTCACATCCGTGGACGGCTTTCCCATGTCTCTGGAACTCACCTGGGGAAGGCTTTGCTGCTGGAATGGAGTGAAGCCATGAGGTTCTTAATGTGGCTGAGCCCATACCAACGAGGCACGACCATTCACTTTTTCCTACTGCATCTCATTGCTGGGAGAGCTCTAGAGTGAATGGGTGAGCAAGTGGGCTAACCAGTGGGGAAGAAGTGGTCCCTATCTCACAGTGTTCACACTAGAGTGGACTCCTCTCCCCTTGAATGTGTCCTGGACCTAGTAACTTGCCTCTGAGGCACTAAATGTGAAAGCGAAGGGGTGTATCTCCAGAAAGTAACCTACAAAACGCCAGTCAGGAACTGCTCCTCTTCCATCTCTCACCTGATGTAATAAAGCCAGGTGCCATGGTTCTAGCTGCCCTACCAGAAGGCCTACATAGGAAAGAGCTAACAGTGTACTCTGGCCAATAGCTGGTGAAGGACTAAGGCCCAGGCCAACATCCCACAGGAAACTTCAACATTCTCATTATTACATGTATTTGGTGTACATGGTAATCGGTGCTTTCCAGTCCAGCCCTAAGATGACTGTAGCCTTGGACTCCAAGCAAAGGATCCAGTTAAACTGGCCTGAATTCCTGACTCCCAGCACTCTGAAATGCAAAATGTTGTTCCTTTTCATTTGAAGGGTGTCGATAACTCAGGACACAGCAGTATTTAATACACTAACCAATAAATGGATGCCTGGCCAAGCATGACTCTCAGGAATGTAAAAGGAATTATATATTCTAGCTAGCCTGTATAAAAGACACACAATCTTGGTATTTTATTTACATGCTCTAAGCCTAGACTGGGCAGATTTTGAACTATTCTAACTTACATCCCAGCCATAAGGCCCTTGTTACTGTCTGTTTCTTCTGGCCATGTGTTCATGGTCCATCCCCTCTCATAGCAGCTTTCTTGGTCTCCTTTCTTCTCCTCCCTCTTTACCTGTGATCCCTAGCAGGTAACTAGTAACCCATCCACCTGAGCCACAGGCTTTGGAGTGACCAGTTAACTTGGGGGGAGAGGTTACATAGCAAGGTGCATAACAAGGTTGGAGAGAGGTTACATAGCAAAGGACATAACAAGGTTACATGTATATACCTATACATCAAGTAATTACTTGGTGTGCATGAGGATCTCCTCATGGAGGGGCAGGCAACCAGATCTCGGGGCCCAGTGTTTAGCATCTGAATACACAGCAGCACCAGACCAACCCCAATACATGGACTCACTCATATTGTAACATCAGGGGCCTATACAGCAGCTCAGAAGTAGCATATATGTCCATCCAGACAGCAGCTAGGCAATTGGGCACCATGGCCAGTAATGTGGCCACTGCAAAGCATGATAGTTAGACAATGGAAGCATCCCCTTTTGTCTCCTCTACCTTAGGGTTGTATTCTCCCACACCGGCACCGTAATAGACCTCCTAGATTTTGTTGAGGAATGAGTTTTAAGGAGATGGTGTTGAGCAAGGCTATCCTAAACTTAGGAACTGAGTCCACAGAGGGAAGGCTGTATGTTATCATTTAAAAGTTACAGGCTGGGGAGGTGGCTCAGTTAGTAAAGCACCCACCACGCAAGCATGAGAGGACCAGAGTTTCAATCCCCAGCACCCACATAAAAAGCTAGGCACAGTGGCATGTGGCTCTGATCCTAGTGCTGGGGAGACAGACACAGGAGGATTCCTGGAACTAGCTGGCCAGCCAAACTAGCCAATCAGAGAGCTCCATGTTCAGCTGAGTGACCTTGTTTAAAAATATGTGGAAGGCATGTGGTGTTATCTTCTGCTCCCCCAACACACAAACACCCATGCAACACATCATGTACACACACAGAGAGAGGGGTTGGGGGTGGAGGTGGGGGAAATGCTATAGGCAAGCTCACCAAACCACAGCAAGGCATACATTATCACCAGGAGTCCCCTGACCCTCATCCACACAGCCCTGTTTCGAGGGCCAAAGGTTTCCACTCTGGACTTCAGACCCAGCCCTTTCTCCTGCCAGCCTGAGAGGAAGCATAAATATACTGGACAGGACAGAAGGAGGCTGGGAATGACTCTTGGGTAGGACAAAAGTGTGTGGCAGTGGTGGTGGGGTAACCAAAAGCAGTGTCATGGACAAGGCAGCCAGCAAAGACCAACTGTTAAAAGACCAGCTAAGTGTGGGCTGCTTGCCTGCTGGCTCCACAGAGTTATGCAAAGCTCCCACAGACTTTAGCCAGAGCATAGCAGGTTAGAGGTGCTCAGTGCATCCCGCAGACCTCCATGAGACACTACACACAACCGGAAGGTCAAACTAGAAGGGAAGCCCGAGTAAGGATGTGACTTCGCAGACAACAGCCGCTTATGTGTGCAGAGTCTTGTGCCTTGCTTCAGAGTGGGCCATGCCCCTTTGTACCCGTTAGACCCTCTGAAGAAGTCAAGCACTGAACTTCAAAGTAGCTTGCTCAATGGTCTACTTTCATCCAGAAAAACAAATGTGCTTGTTGGTTTGTTGTCTGTTCCAACTCACTAGTGGCTAATCCCCATGGATAACTAACTGTCAGATGCCATGTTGTCTGCATCTCTGGATGACTCAACCACACCAGTCTGTCTGATGGGGACCATGCTATACAACGAGGGAGACAGCAGAGCTCCTGAGAAATAGCCAAACAGAAAGTCGGCATCTTCTTACGCAGACTCCTTAACTGGTCCTATTCTAGAAGAAACAGTTATACAAGGTCATATTTATTTATTTATTTATTTACTTACTTACTTACATCCCAAACAATGCTCCCCCTCTTAGTCTCTCCCTCATGGAGTCCCTCCTCCTCGTCTGGCCGCAGTGAGAAAGGTCCTATTCTTGAATGGAATATCTTAGGCTCTAAAAGAGAGGTGACCTACCCTCAACCACACACCTTCCTATCTGACACTTTCCTATCTCTATTCCTTCTACGTACACCAGCCCAGAACATGCAGACAAAGCTGAATTCTTCACAGTAAGACCACTCAACGCACCCCCCAAGGTCATTTAGACACTCCCAGGCCTAGCTATGCATCCAACAGGTCTGATGTGGTTACGAGTTCATCCATCTAAAACACAGGTATAGCCAGCAGTGGTGGCGAATGGCTTTAATCCCAACACTTGGGAGGCAGAGGCAGGCAGATTTCTGAGGTCAAGGCCAGTCTGGTCTACAGAGTGAGTTCCAGGACAGCCAGGGCTACACAGAGAAACTTTGTCTCAAAAAAAAAAAATTGATAAAACACAGGTATAGCTGGTCTTAATGCAAACATACACTCATTCCCTATAGAATTACATATTCATCTTTGAGCACTAAAAATATAGATACCTTAAATAAGAGGCAGATTCATGCCAACCCAATGTTTCCATAGGCTGCTACTCTGTTGTTCATAACATACAGAAACAGACTCTATGGCAGAAGGGCTATGTTACCTTTCTAGAAAAAAAAATACAGTATTGAGACTATCATTCTGCTTAACATCCAACAGGTATTCAACATATAGTGAATGAAAAAAAATATTCAAGCTTAGATTAAAATTCTAAGATCTCTTTGTTCAGGGTGTCTGACATATGGGCAAATGTGTAAGTTTTCACTGATTGTAATATTCATAGAATATCTGACTAATGTCTCTCTCCTCCATGGGGTTCTCCCAGGCACTGAGTCTATTTTCTACTCCAGGATCAAGAACAACGGCAGGAGCCTAACACCTCTATAAATACACACTCAAATTGAATGCCCCTGAATGTAGGCACAGTGCCCCACACTGAAAGCTTGGTAATTTAATGAATCCTTCATTTTTTCCCCACAGGAGGAACTTAATAAAATGAGCACCAGCTGAAGAATTGGAGCTCATAAACTCTCCCCTGGTTCCTGTGATAACTCTGTGGTCTTGGGCAAGTCACTAACCTCTCTGGACTTCCTTAGTTTTCTCTCTTTAATATCATTTACTTCTATTGCTCTGCCTACTTCATACAGGTACTCTGGGGGTGGGTCACAAGTGCTATAAATGAGTCGTTTGTATTATGTGGATTACATCATCTTCAGCCCCAGTAGAACACAGGCCTGTGTATTCAGGAATTTTAGACTGTCTTGTTGACTGACAGTCCCAAGTTCCTATCTATGTTGGCATCTCAGCAACAACTGAATAAACTAACTGTATTCAGGGGTGGCCATGGAGTCCAGTATCAAAGCCACTCACACCAGGGCCTTGGGGTGACCACCCCAAAAGGCCAGAGGCAGGCAAATCTATACCTCTGGTAAACCCTTCAAAACATGACCTTTCTAGAACCTCCCATAATAATTGTTTCTATCACCTTCACTTTTGATGCTGACACAGTACCATTGCCTTGCAGTTGAAGCACACACAAAGGATGTCTATGAGAAAGATAAACATATCATTAAAATAATTTTCTTTTCCTCCTTCCTGCTTTTCAAGAAAAAGGTCCCAATGGGACAGGAGGAGATGATGGTCACTAACTCTCCAATAACTTCCTATAACCTGATTTTGAGAAAGGACAGGGATTTTGGTCAACTACTGCAGCAAGCTACGTACCAATCTAGAATTTAGTAATATGTCTTCATTTTCAATATTTGTTCATAGCAACACTCCTTTGCCATTTACGATAAAGGTGTGAAATTTTCTTCCATTCAGGAAAAAAATATGTACCACTGAATAAAATAAACCTGTCATAGCCAGGCCAGCTTTGTCACCACCTCCCCCCAGAGCCCAGTTCCACCTCTTCCTTCCCAACTATATTAAAGAAATATCTCTTCTTCCACCTGTGGGCCCACTGCCCTGAGCCTGGCAGGATTCCCAGCCACCAACACAGGTGAGAGACATATGATTTTTTTTTTTTGTCAGTCAAGAACAGCACATCCTCAGCTTTTATGAGCCACTTCCACCCAGCCATTCCACCTTTGAATAACAGAAGCAGCAGGAAGCTGGGTATCCATGGGAAACTCCAAGGAAAGATTTCTTGGAGAACCTGTAAGCACTAAGACCACTACTTAGGATAGTCACACACACACACACACACACATCTGGCTCCATGACTGTCTCTTCATTGACTTCGGGGTGTGGTGAGTAATGTCTCCATCTCCAATGTTTTTGCTCAGTGAAATAGTTACTTCAATACTGCATATAGGCTTAGTCCAAGCCCTAGCCTGAATCCAGGCTACCTCTGGCCTTCTTGGGGACTCTATGCCCTAAATACCCAGACCTCTGAAGAGGTCTGCCCAGGAGCAGCCTGACTGTAGCCACCTCTAATTCTTCAGTTCTTGGGGTTCCTCTGAGCCACAATGTTGTGTGTCAACCCCCATTTCTGAGGACAAAAGGGACAAACAGCACAGAGACAGAACTAGGCAGTGCCCTCGTGGGAGAGGTGGGACACACCTGCCAGGGTCTCAGACAGAGCAAAAGGAAAGCCATTGACTTAAATAAAAATGAAGCAAACAGCAGGTCTCTTAGTAGTGAGGCTGTGAGTAGGAGCCATTGAGACTTCAGGGTAGGGCCACCCCTCAGCATACAGGTCATCATGGGCCTCCTGCCACCAAATTCTGGGACCAGCCCTTCCAGGCCACTGAGACTGGAGACTGCTTATCAATGCCCAGACTTTGGGCTGCAGTAATGATTCTCCTTCTCTGAGATGTGGGCCACCAGGGTCACCTGGAAAGTATCCAGAGAACTGGGGATATGGGTTTACTTTTGCTTTTGAAGATCATGGTGTCTCTCACAGTATTCCTGGCTTCCCCTCTTAATGTCTCTCTCAGTGTTTCCTTCTCCTTTGTCCCCTACTCTGTCCCCAAGGCTCTCAAGTGCGTTTAAGCTGGAAGAAAAATTGACCAGCTGAAGTATCAGCATTGTACCCAAGGCACTATTTGAACTTCCTAATGGCTCCAGGCAATCCCTCAGGGCCCTGCTTCCAATAAAACAAGGCTGAAAAGTCAAGAGAACAGTTTCCCCACCTGCCAACCCTCTTTAAAACTGTAGCTCTGGCTTCCGTTATCTGGTTACAGCTAGGTCTCCCCAACTTCCGTCTAGTTTTCTGCATAGCAATCCTGTGCTCCCTCAGGGACCAGCATTAAACCTGTCTTTTAGTTTCATTTATATCTCTGTAATAAATTATCTTAACAAGATGCAGCTTACAGGATAAAGAACTGTTCTTAGAATGCCACTTTGTTGTTCATCTCTGTGGGGACACTAGGGCAAGAACTTCAGACAACTATTTAGGCTGCATGCACAGTCAAGAGTAGAGAAGAGTACTTAACCTGCTTGGATTTCTCCACTTTTGTAGAGGTCAGGAGCACCTGCCTAAGGAATGGTGCTGCCCGTAGTGGGCTAGGTCTTCCCATAACAAGTAACCTCAATGCAGAGACTCCAGATCTCTTCCCAGGTGACTGTACATTGATTGTATCAAGTTCATAATTAAAGCTAACCACCACAATTCCATTCTCAGCTCCACTTAGTGAAGTGAGTTGCAGAGCACCTCCCCTCCCACTGGGTACTGTGATCATTCACCCTTTGGGGACTACTCACAGGCCATGGAAGCTTCTGGAAGCTGCATTTCATTTAGCTCCTTCTCTGCAGTCCATGCTTGAGCATCATACATACTCCTGCAGTCTCGTGTCTGGATGCTATGTGGCACTCGAGTTGGGCACACATGTAGTTGATATGGATGTCTACCCATCAACATTAACATCAGCACCATAGGTAGTTGAACTTGTGAGGGCTCATTTCCTTACTTACATTTCCTAGTTCGGATATGTCCACCTTTGAGTGTCTGTGTTTAAAGAATTTCCCATATTGTCATCTAAAGTCAAAAGCACAATGTCTATTTCTGTGAAACAGCCATAATCACAGGTTAATTCTGTAGAGATTCAAGTGCAGCATCTGCCTGAGTCTGCGATTTAGATCAATGTCGTTACCAGTTCTCCAGTTCTCCTGGAAGAAAATTTCCCATCCTCCCAAGACATACTCAGTACGTTAGGGAGGAAAAAAAAAAGCTTTAGCTGAAATTCTTCTTTGTTTGGTTTTGATGATGTGAGTAAAGAAGGACATATACTAATAAAGAAAGATCAAGATGTGGTAGAACCAAAAAATATCTAAAGTTAAAATTTATAATAAGGACTGAGGAGACTCGGAGGTAAGAGCACTTGATGTGGAAGCATCGGGACCCGAGTTAGAGTCTCCAACACCCACAGAAAATGCTAGGCATGGTCCCCCATACCTGAAACTACAGCACTAGAAGAGGGGCAGAGAGAAAAGTGTATCCAGGGCTTTCTGGTTGGCCAGCCCAGCTGAAAGTGGCTGCCAGCTCCAAGTTCACTGAGATAGTCTGTCAAACAATCTAGGTAGAAGACAAAAGGGGAGGACACTGATATCTTGCACTGGCCTCTGTGCATGCACATGGCCACACACACACACACACACACACACACACACACACACAATCAAGCATGGGGAAAGGGGTTGTCTGTGGGCAGGAGTGGAACCTGAAAGCTGGAAGACCTGAGAAGATTCCAGAATGTCTGTAAAAAGAGAAGCTAGAGCACTGCCAAGTGGGGCATTGGAGGTCCCAGAACATGCCATTGGAAGCTGTTTTGCAGTGTAGGCCATCAAGAGGAAGCTCCCTGAGAAAAGGTCCACACCCTCCTTTGCCAGTCAGAGCTGGCCTATCTGATAGCCCAGTGCTAGCTCCTGGAGGTGCTCACTAAGTACCCCCTTTCTATGCTGTTCCCACAAACCTTCACACACAGTGAGCAAGCAAGCAAGCAAGCAAGCGATCCCTCTTCCTCCCCATTTCCTTCCTCCTAAGACTCTGCTGCTCTTGTTTCTCAAGTTTCTCTCTTCCCGATTTGACTCTGCCTTACTTATTGTTGCCTATTTTGCATACAAAGTATTTAACAACTCCTGGCAGTGTCAGATAGAAGAGGAAAATCACCCAGTAAGACCACAGTAAGTCAGGATGAGGGCACAACACAGGCTCCTTAAGTCTTGAATCTTTCCAAGACTTAAGTCTTGAATGGCTCCTTGAGTCATTTTAGGGTGGCTCAGACCTGGTTAGAGTTGGCAGTGTTTACACAAACAACTATAGAAAAAAAAGGGGGGCGCTTTTCAGCCTGCTCTCTAAGTGTCCTAACTCATTAGGAAACCCCTCCCTATTGACTATGATGCTAAAACTTAAGGGGGCATGAAAAAACTGTAGTGATCCCAGTGCCAAATTGATTACTCTGGGACTGGAAATGTGGTTTAAGCATCAGAGCTCTTCCTTTACTATGGCAGAAATCGCCAATATGGTGCCCTTGCATGACTCTGCACCCTCAGAAGCATGGGTTACACTTTGTAGATTGTGTTTTCAAGCATTTTAGATTCTGGGATACCTTCCTAGCAACCTACCCAATAAGCCACCTGTCCTGGGTACATCTGAATTTGCATATTTGAACTTCCCAGCCTGCTGGGACAGTAACCTTTTATTTTACTACCCAACTGAAATGACTCAGCATCCTACGCCAACAGGCTTCCCTGGGTAGTCAAAGATGCAGGCTTCTGCCCTCTCCTGCTCCAAAGGTCTGCCCAACACCTCCAGTCCCTCCTAAAGCTGAACAGAACCATCAGTCACCCTTTCTTTTCCAAGTGACACCAGGCTAAGGCTTTGTGTATGAAAGACCTTTATTTAAAAACATGGATGGAGTGAACACAGGCATGCACAGCATAAGGCTGGACATGAATTCAAACTGAATGTTTGTTACAGTTCCTGAAAATACATGAAGCATCCCCTTACCCGGAGTCTCTGACTGCCTGTCCCCACCTTGGCACTTAAGTTGCTATCCCTGTTTCTCTTGGCTCCTAAGGATGCTGCTCCTACACTCTTACTCTCTAAATGAATCTTCTGATTCCCCTGTGTTGGGAAGTGTTGCCCTTTGAGCAAAACAACCCCATCCTTACAAGATCCGTTGTACATAGTTTGGACAGTCAATCACAATCCAGCCAACAATCAATCAAGAGTCAAAACAATATGGACTGCTGACATTTACTCACAGAAGGAGATATGGAAGAGTCAGGGAAGGATTGAGGGAGCCAGGGGGGTCAAGAACACCACCAGAAGTCTTTTTTTTTAATTAAATTCAGTTTTATTAATAAGGTAGAAGGAAATTATCAAATTACAATAAATTTGTGTTAAATATTACTAGGCACTATGTATGTATGTATTGATATATGTTTCTATTTTTGTAAAAAGAAAATAGAATTCAGTTATTAAAAGTTAACATGGCTTAGATGATAAGAGCATTTGCTGCATGAACACTGCGTTCAAATCTCAACACCTAGCTAAAAGTTCAGGTGTGGCAGAGCATTCTTATAACCCCAGTATTGTATAGGGTGGAAATAGGAGGCTCAATTGGGCTTGTTGGCTACCAAACTAACTCTAGATTCAGTGAGAGACCTTGTCTCAAAGGAAATATATTTGAGAGAAACATAGTAGACACTCAACATCCTCTCCTGGTCTTTGAAGGCTGGGCACCCATTTACACATGAGAGCACATACACAAGATGGAGGTTACACTGGGAATGTGATATTGCCTGTAAAAGAAAATTATTTGGTAACATATGGAGATTATTCTCTCTTTGTGTATATGTTTTCTCTCACTTTTAAGTTAAGGATGAATATTCTGAAGCACAGTATGAAAGAGTTAGGAGGTAGTCTCAGGGAAATTGTAGCTCCCAATCCTACATGCTGTTGATTCACAATTCTATTCCAACACATGACAAGTATCCTTCAGAAATAAGTGCCAAAATTAAAGAAGAAAATTTTACTCTAACTGTAATAACTTAACACTCAACAAATATTAGTTATAACCAGGTAATATGGTATTATCCAACAAATACACTGCAATACATCTTTAAAATAATTGATTAAGTATACCCTTTGCTTTAAATGAACATTTTAAAGACATGAATAGAACTTAAAAATAAGCAACTCTTCTTCATTAAAGAATAACTAAGTTGAAAAGAAACTTAGTTAAGCATTTTGAAAATGACAAATCATGAAAATTCAAACTCAAAGCAGGAGAGAAAAATATTTTGTTGAAAATATTTTTATATAATGTTTATTCTGTAAAATTGAACATTTTCATTTTGTGCATATAAATATGTTACTAAGATATGTGGTTCCTAACTTTTAGCTTAAATTAAAAAATAAAAAGACCAGCAAGATAACATTTTGACCTACAGAAAAGACCTATTCAACAAAGCTAAGAATGCATATGATCTTTTAGAGAAGGGATTTGATACCACCAGAAGTCTTACAGAGCCAACTAACCCAGACCATTGGGGCTCACAGAGACTGAAGCACCAACCAAAGAGCATGCATGGACTGCACCTAGGCCTACACATGTGTATCAGATGTGCAGCTTGGTTTTTGTGGGGGCTCCCTAACAATTGGAGTGGGGGGACTGGGGGTTGTCTCTGACTCAGACTCTGTTGCCTGTCTTTGATTCCCTTTCCCCTAGCTGGGTGCCTCAGTGGGAGGGGATGCACTTAGTCCTGGTGTGATTTGAGATGTCAGGGTGGGTTGGTACAAGGCAGGGGTGGGGTTCCCTTGGTGAGAAGGAGAGGTGGAATGAAGGAGGGAGTAATAGGGTGGGACTGGGAGAAGAAGAGGGAAGGGGTGTAGTAGAGATGTAAAGTGAATAAATAAATATTGGGGGGGGGGAGGAGATGAGGTCATGGGATCCTCACCCAAGTATCTAGACACTCGTTCTTTCCAGATATTAATAAGCAATTTTTCTCTAATTGTATAGGTCTGGGGTGGGGAGACTTGAGGAAGATCTGGGATTTATAGGCTAGGGAGGATTAGAAGGTGCTAATAATGCAGTCATGGAAAAACCATCATCCATGCTGCTTAAAGAAGGGTGCCATCTATGCAGTCACAGAAGAGCCAGCATCCATGCTGGGTGAAGACCTTCCGGAGAAGCTGCTTTAATGAGGGTACCTGTGCTCCTGCCCTCAACCAACACATCACCTGTGCTCTGTAAGAGAGCTAATAAACTCACTGCTTCCCCTGGTAAACAGGGGAAACTGAACCTACACTGAGACCTTCTGAGAAGGACTGAGACATAAACACACTTCCCCCTGGAAAGGAATTTTTACACTACCCTGTAAGTCACACGCCACCATAAAGAGCTCATGTTCTTGAATGGCAGTTGGTTTTCCTCCCCTGTTGCATGTTTCCAGGAAACACTAAGGAAAAGCCTGCTTTCAAATGGCAAAACCTGCATCATCTGTTTGAGTAGCCTCTGAGACTTCAGAGTAGTCCCCGTCTCTCCACATCTCTAGATCTTTGGCAGTGTTTCTAACCTAGGGAAATGGCCCTAACATTCCTAGTGCATGGGAACTTCCTGGCACCAGATGCTTCCCACACCTTATCTCATTTAATCTTTAGAGTAACTCTATGTGATGGGTACTATTCTATCTTAGAGATGACAGTCGCTGGAGTAAGGTTTGCTGAGCTCCTGCTGTGCATCAGTCTCACAGTGCACATGGCTCCCCTTGCTGAATTCTCCCTGTCTGTGAAGAGATGACAGTGCCACCATTCACATTTCACAGATGAGGAAACTGAGTGGGTCTGTAGCAGGCAGACAGGCAGGAGTGGAGCTCAGGTCTCCACAACTCTTTGACTGCAATTTGTCACCCTGCTATAGTTTCTCTGTATGACAGAGTGGCTGGAGTTTCAGGGAATCCCAGGGTCGGCCTAGAGAAGGCAAACAGCTGCCAGATGAGTAAAGGATACAGCGCTGTATTCTTCTGCAGAGACTCCCAGGAGCACAATCTTGCTCAAGAGGGGCTTAGTCCTCACACTAGGACTTTGCTTGATGCCATTCAATGCCCCATGAGATGCCTCAGTTTAAGCAGTTCCCAACAGTTAGGGAGACGTTCTTGTGAGGGTGAAATATTGAATTTTAATGGAAAGAAAAAGAATAGTAATTGTGGCAAGAATAAACTGGACATTGCTCTTAACAACATTTCTGCCAGAATCATCCCTGGTTTCTTTGGATCTCTAAAGTGTATTAGACTGTGGAACAATGGAGTGGCTCTTTCTGTTGTCAAACACCTGGACCCTCCCATTTCTCTCCCATATCAGCAGTAGAACCTCCCTCTGTTTCTAATCTGTGCCCAGAATGAAGTGGGATCCTGGACACTCAGAGGAGCCTGAGACACAGGGACAGGAGGAAAATCACCTGACACATGAGATTGCAAAAATGAGGTTTCTGGATCCTCTAAAACTCCAAGGCTTTTCCAGGTGCTTCCTACAGGGAGCTCTTGCTGTTCTGAACAGACTCATGCCCAGAAGAAAGATGTCCCTCTCCCGGGAGTCATTCTGAAAAGAGAATAGGAGAAACCAGCATGATTCCTGACCTGATGTATAGACAAAGGTACCCTTCCCTTAGGATGAGGAGGAGGGAGAGGAAGAGAAGGGGGAGGAGGAGGAGGAGGAGAAGGGAGAAGAGGAGGATAACGGGGAGGAGGAGGAGAAGTTGATGATTATTACACCCAGCATAAGTCAGATTCCCCAGAAGAATACAACCTATATAATGAATCTATGTTACAAAAAGAGATTAGATTAGTTTACATGATGTGGTCTGGGAAACCTAAAAATTGCTGTCTGCAGGATAGAGAGCCTAAGAACCCTGTAGATGCTAGGTGTACTGAGATGAGTGTCTTAACAGTTCCAATCTAGTGTTAAAGGACTGGAGAATTCCTATAGATGTGTTCCATTGGAAGGTCAAAAAACACTGCATCCTAAGGTCAGTGATGGATGGCATCATTAGCAACAATGATAGGGTGTATGCACTCACCAGCAAGAAGGCACACAGGCTGTAACACTTCTTCCTAGGATCTTTTTACATCTACCTCCCACAAGCTGTTGCCCACTCTGAGGGAAATGGCCACACCAACTTTTTCTGAAGTGTTTCTTTTAGTTGAATCCAGATCCAATCAAGCTGACAAGATTAACCATCATACCCAGTATTGGTGAGAATAAATACCAGAGAAAACATGGAGACATGATTCATAGAGCTTTGATGGCATGCTTCACTTGTTTCACTATTCTGTCTAGAAACTTATCTAAAGGAAATAATTTCATATGTGATGCATGAGCCATGAGGATGTTTGTTACCAGCAGTGGTTCCATAACAGCACAAAACTGACACGGGAAAGTTGGTTCTAACTTTGACTCATTTCTACACTGAAAGAGCAATTAAAACAATAATGTCCAGTTCTCTTTCATGACATAGGAAGGTATGATGTAATGTTAAAGTAGATTAAAGCAGAAGGCAGGAAGCCTGGAAATACTATGTATACTGCTTTGGGGAGGAATTAGAGCCCCAGAATTCATTATAGGTAGCTCACGATTGCCTGTAATTCCAATTCCAATTCCAAGCAATATGATGCCCTCCTCTAGAAAGTGGAGGAAGTGCACTCCACATACACAAGCCCATGCTCAGACACACATAGACATAACTAAATTTTTTTATTCTTAAAAAAAATCTCTCCAAAGTGGGAAGAAATCAGGGAAGTAACACCTTCCAGAAGAGCTTCAAACAATGTAAAATATCTTGGGGCTAACTCTAATCAATCAAGTGAAAGACTTGTATGATAAAAATCTTAAGACTTGCAGAGACTGAAGGAAGGGCAAGCCAGCCTAAATATAGCTATCTCCTGAGAGGCTCTGACAGTACCTGACTAATACAGATGTAGAGGCTCACAGACATCCATTGAACTGAGTACAGGGTCCCCAGTGAAGGAGTTAGAGAAAGGACCAATGGAGCTGAGGGGGATCTTGGAAATGGGATATCATTTGAAATGTAAATAAAGAAAATATCTAATAAAAAATAAAATAAAATAATGTTTAAAGGACAAAAAAAAAAAAATAGACATAGGGTGGAGACTGCCTTCCATTGTCAATATACACATGAGAACTAATGTTCCAAAAATACAACTTTGTTACTTTAAAAAAGAAACATAAGACTTTGAAGAAAGAAATTGAGTGTTCCTGGATCTGTAGGATTAATACAATTAAGAAGAACGGCCACCCTACCAAAAGCAATCTACAGATTTAATGCAATCTCTACCAAAATTCTAACACAGATTCTTCACAGATCTCGAAAAGACGGTTTTCAGCCTCATGTGGAAACACACAAAAAATTGATAAAACAATCCTAAATGATAAAAGAAATGTGGAAATTATCATCATCTCTGATTTCAAGTTATACTACAGAGCTAAAATAGTAAAAACATCATGGTTTGGGAACAAAAGCAGACACATAGATCAATGAAATCAAACTGAAGACCCAGAAATAAATCCACAAACCTATGTAAACATGATTTTTATTAAGAATCCATAAGTTTACACTGGGGGAGGGGGACACAAAAGCTTCAACAAGTGCCAGTCAAACTGGATGGCTGCATTTAGAACAATCCAAATAGACCTGTACTTGTTGCTCCACACAAAACTCAACTCCAAATGGATCATAAACCAGACACACTGAGCCTTGAACTCACTGACATAGAAAAAGACTTTTTTGAACAGAACACTGTTAGCATAGGCACTAAGAGCCACCATTAATAAATGGGACCTCATGAAACTAAAAAGCTTCTGCGTAGCAAAGGACACGATCTTTCAGACAGAGAGGCAGCCTACAGAATGGGAAAGGAGTTTAACTAACTCTACATCTGACAGAGGGCTAATAGTCAAAATATACAAAGAACTCTAGAAACTAGATATCAAGAAAACATATAAGCCACTTTTAAAATGGAGTACAGATCTAATCAGAGAATTCTCAACAAAGGAAACTTGAATGGCTGAGAAACAACTTTAAAACCATTCAACATCCTTAGCCATCAGGGAAATGCAAATCAAAACTACTTTGAGATTTTATATTACATCAGTAGAGTGTCTAAGATCAATAAAACTGACAGCTCATGGTGGTGAGGGGAACACCCATCCATTGCTAGGGGGACTGTAACTTTGTATAGCCACTATGGAACTCAGTGTAGCAGTTTTTTAGGGTGAGAATTCTTCTAATTCAAAATCCAGCTATACTACTCTTGAGCATAGGATACCCAAAGGATTCTTTATCCTATCACAGAGATACTTGCTCAGTCATGTTCATTGGTGATTTATTCATAATAGCCAGAAAATGGAAACAAATTAGACATCCCTCAATAGAAGAATGAATAAATATGTGGTACATTTACATGATGGAGTATACTCAGCCAATTAGAAGAGGAAGAAGAGGAAGAGGAGGAGAAGGAGGAAGGGATGAAGGGAGGGAGGAAGGAAGAAAAAGAGAAAGAAATAGAGAAAGAGGAAGGGAGGAAGGGAGGAAGGAAGGGAGGAAGGAAGGAGGGAAGGAGGGAGGGAAGGAGGGAGGGAAGGAGGGAGGGAGGGAAGAGGCTCACAGGTAAATGAATGGATGGAACTAGAAAAAATTATCCTGAGTGAGGTATCCTAGGAAAACAAATACAGTATGCATTTGCTTATATATATATATTGGTATTTGCTTATATATTGGTATTAGCTGTAAGTCATTATAATCAAGCTACAATCTGCAGAACCACAGAAGTTAGGTATAAGGTAAGGTTATAGGGGGGAACATAGCTCTCATTAGGAAAGGAAAATAGTTATGGATGGATGATAGGGCTGGAACAGGCGGACCAAGTAGGGAGAGGCAGGGAAGGAGATGAAGAAGGGAGTACAGGGACAGCCAGCTAACTGTTGGCCAAAGGGGTCCCATGGGAATGCCAAGACAACCTAGGCTGTTGCCAAGGCCATAAATTTCTCTCCCAGAATTGACAGGAAGACCCCATTGCTGAAGATAAGACCTACACAACTCATTAGATATGGAGAAGTTGAGCTGGTGCCTAAATAGAGCCTGCACCATTATGTTCTAGCATCTTTGGTACAGGAAGGTACTCAGCATGCTACCAAAAGGAAAACAAAAATACCAAGCCAGCCACAAACCTTTGATCTACAATGATATCTTGCCTGGAAGCTATGCTTGAGCCATGGTGGAGCAAAGCTTGTGGGAGTAACCAACCAATATCTGATTTCACTTAAGGCTCACTCCATCATGAGATGGAACCCATGCTGGACATGGCATAGGTGACCAAGAACCTGAGACTAGATAGCCACGTGACCTAGGGGGAAACCAAATACTAGTGTTCTAAACAAACAACCAAACAACAAAACCTATCAACAAAATGACTCCTAAGGACATCCTGCCAACCTCATGGATCAGTGCCTTGCTCAGTCATCATCAGAGAAGCTTCCTCCTGCAGCAGATGGGAACAAATGCAGAGATGGCCCACTGCCAAACATGATACAGAGAGTGAGAGACCTTGGAAACCTCAGCCCTAAGCAGGATGTTTCCATCAAATCCCTCAGGACTCTGGGAACCCTATGGAAGAAGATGCAGAGTGTAAGAGACAGAGGAGATGGAGGACACTAAGAGAACAAGGCCCACTAAATCAACATGATCAAAACTCATATGAATTCAGAGACTGAGGCAGCACGCACAAGGCCTGTACTGACCTGTCTGTGGCACTCTGTATATACATTATGACTTCCAATTTGCTGTTTTAATGGGACTCCTGAGTGTCCAAATGAGTAGGTCTTTGATTCTGTGCTTTTTTCCTTTTTTGTTTATAGGGGGGAACATAGCTGTCATTAGGAAAGGAAAATAGTTATGGATGGATGATAGGGCTGGAACAGGAGCCCTATCCTTGTTTGTCTTGTCCAACTCTATATGTTAGTTTTTGTTTTATCTTATTATATATTATATTATATTGTTATCCCTTAGAAGCCTCTTTGCTTTCTAATAAGAGACAGAAAGGAAGTGAATCTAAATGGGAGGTGAGGGAGGGAGGAAGGAACTAGAAAGAATGGGAGGAAGGATATATTATGTGAGAAAATAATCTATTTTTGATAAAAGAAAATTAAATAAATTAGAAGTATTTCTCAAGAAATTCAAGGGCATGAACAGTTTTTGGGGTGGGTGGGTAAAAATAGGTAGCAATCAAAACACTTAGCTTTAAGTTTGCCCCCTAACTGATAAACAGTAATGCACCACTGGTGGTAGAGTGATTGTGGGCTAAGGTCTGTGGCCTCTCTGCCTCAAGCTCCCACTCAAGGGTTAAGTCATCCTATTTTCAGGGTCACAGCCTCCACAAAGCTGTGTTCTGTAGCTGTTGTCTCATATCTGGGCATGGTCATTGCTCTCCTGAATCAGAGCAGATGTGATCCTGCACACACGACTTTCGTGTTATGCAGCCCATCAATTTTCCCAGAGAGGGAAGGAAACATTTTTGAGGATTGTGAAGCTGCACGATTCCACCAAGGCTCAGCATCTCTGTAGCTTTATAAGAAGTGATCTCTTAAGTGAACAGACCATGGGGATGGGGACTCTGCTGCTGCCCCTTGAAGTAGAATAGGTGTGCTTTTATACATTGTATAGGGGACTTCCCAGTGGTATAGCTGCCTTGAGTCACCTATGACCTTACAAGTAATCTCAGTAAATAAACTCCTTGATTCACCAACATAGACTTGGACATAATTCTTTACTCACCTGGTTTCCCCATTATCTGAGCTAACAGGGCATCCCCTCCTCCTCCTTCTCTTCCACTTCTTTTCCCTCCTCCTCCTCCTTCCCTTCTTTCCTTCTTCCTTCCTTCCTTTCTTTCTTTCCTTCTTTCTTTTTTCAGTGTTCTTTCTTTCTATCTGTCTCTCTTTCATTATTTATTTATTTATTTATTTATTTATTTATTTATTTATTTATTCACTTTCTATCCCAATCACTGTACCCCCTCCTAGTCTCACTGGGTATCCCCCAACCCTGTCACATTAAGTCCCTGCAAGGCTAGGCAGTTCTTCTCCCACTGAAGCCAGACAAGACAGCTGAGTTAGGGGAATAGATCCCACAGACAGGCTACAGCTTTAGGAATAGCATCTGTGCCAGCTTTTAGGGACCCACATTAAGACCGAGTTGCACATCTGCTCCATATATGGCCTAAGTCCAGCCTGTGTATGTTCTTTGGTCGGTGGCTCAGTCTCTGAGAGCCCCCAAGGGTCCAGGTTAGTTGACTCTGTTAGTCTTCCTATCCCCTCCAGGGTGACAGAGCATTTCTTTACCCCTCCCCAGGGAAACCATGTAACACTGTCATGCTTTATGTTTCCTGGGCATTTGTCCTGTACATGATACTGAGCTGAGCACCTGGGACCGACAGGCCAAGAAGAGACTCCACTCAGAAGAAGAACATCTCCATCCCTCCTGGAAGCATTCCCATGGATCCCATTCCCTTAGCACCTACATCTCCTGCCTTCCTTCCCTTCCCACCTGCCCTATTTTCCATATGTCTTCACTTCAAAGCCTCCTCCCATCAGGTCATCTGTCCCTTGGAAACTACACTACTTTGACTCTTCCACAGTTCATAGCAGAATGGATGGTATAGAGCAGAAGCTCAATAAATACTTATGGAATGACTGACAGAATATAATTACTTCCAGAAAAGCATATTTCCTTTATTTAGAGTTATGTGAGTGTGATGCCTGATATCATGTATCACAACATTTTTTTTAGGAAATAGTGGCAGAAAATACAACCTAGCTCACCTCAGTGAAGGGAGGAGGACGCGTTGTCTCCTGTAAGGAGGATATTTATAAGCTCAGTCTCAGCTGGATCCAGGAGCTCAACTAATACAGACACTGGTTTCTTTCTCTTGGCCTCAACTTATCCTTCTTGGCATTGATTTCAGGTTCTTTCCTCATGAAACCAAGATGGCACCAACAGTACCAAGCTTTCACAGATCCAAATCAAACATGGAGTAGAAGAAAAGGAAGAAAAAGAGGTAGAGGAGGAGACCTCTTTTAAAATCCAAGCAAGACTAGCTAGACTGGCTAATTAGCCCTCAATGCTTGGCTGGCTCATGGGGGCATCTGACACATCATTCAGTTGGGGAAATGACAGTTCTGACTGTCCAGGCTGGGTCACTTGCCTCTGTTTACACCAAGGGTGAGGGGAGGCTGGATCCCCAAACATAATCAGAGTGTTCTTTCCAGAAGAAGAAAGGCTAGGTTGGGAAGAGAGAGAGATAGAGCCAGAGAGCACAGCCCATCTCACCTAAGCACCCTGACCTGGGACCCCAAGCCTTCCCTTTAAGCATAAATATCTTTGGTCTCTCCCCCAGCTTGGACAGCAAAACTGCACAAAAGTCCACACAGGACAGCACCCTGTCACAAACCATGCGACGTGCGGTCCATGAACTTGAGTCACCTCCACCTCACCCTCCCCAGCTGCTTACAGTGGATGATCTGGGTGTGCAGCTGGTGTGGCAAGCGGATGCCAGGATGCACCTCTCCTGTTCAGACCGAGAAGGTGTGGGCAGGTCTCAGGTGCCATTCATTCACCCCACAGTGAACTGCAGAACAGCCAAAGGAAGATAGCTTTAACTTGCATTGCTGACCCAAAACTAATGGTCCCTCTGCGGCTCACTCTACTTACCTGTAAAATGGGAGTGAGAACCTCGGTGGCAGACAGAGATGCTGGAGGGATGGCACAAGGTACAGCAGACAAGGTTCTGGGATTATCAGAGCCTTCAAAACTATTGCATGATGGTTCCAAATCAGATGGCCTCGGGGTATGTATTACTCATGGGAGAGCTGGAGCGATGTGTGCTTTGTTCTCTACTAACTTGTTTTTCTAATGCCAGTAACTCATCCCGTGCCTCAGCAAGGAAGAGCAGCGTGTCAGGATGCCTAATTTAAGAAATCCCTCTTAATATTATCATAATGTAAAATGATACTTTTTTCAGAAGAGTTATTGTGTGTCGTGCTCAGCTAGCATGAAGTACAAAAGAGATGTGCATATGCAAATTAACCTTCACTCTGAAGACACTTTCTGAATAATGAATGTGAAGCATGAGAAGATTATCGGTCACCCAAGTACCAAAACCTGCTTCAGACACATCAAACATTTGTTTTCTATATTGTTGACATTCTATGAAGGAAAAGGTCATGGGGTGAAATGTAAAGAGATTTTACTATTTGAAACTATTACAAGAACAGCCTCCCTCCAGTGCAGGAACATCTAGAAGGGCTTAAATGTCACTAACAGTCTCAAATTTATTACAGTGGATTTGAAGGGAAAAGGGGGACATAAAGGGTCTTTTTCATTAAAAATGCTCTTTGATTTTCGATTGTAGCTTTGGCAGCGGAATCAGCAAGGGAGCAATTGCAGGGAATTGCTGTTCAGATGGTAGACGGGACTCAGCCAGGAAGGCACATGAGACAATGTACACATGAAAGAGTTCCACCTCAAAGAGGAAGCTCAAACCAGCTGGCTGAGCTCACTTGGTTGATTTCTTGAAGGAAATATGAAGAATACACAGGAGTACTCACCTCTGTGTGAAACCCAGCTTAAAACCTACTGTTGACTGCCATATTGGGATCGCATGGCTCATCTATCCCATAAACACTGATATTGTTGGGGCAAGGGCTGTGGCTGGAATCAAGCCAGAGTGGGGCAGGTTTTCCAGGAGCTCAAAGTCTATATGGGCCTGAGATACAACAGAGATGAGGCCTCAAGTACAGGGAGTGCAAAGGACTGAGGAAACCCATCCTACCCTATCAGGCCACTCCCAGTCAGTGACTATGGAGCACTATGTAACTCATTCAGCCCAGGGGTACCTCAGAAGGCCTCTGAGGCAAGCAGGCAACAAGCTCAGGGACAGCTCCTCCTCCAGTTGTTTGGGGGAACTGCATGAAAACCAAAATGCTTATCAGCTACATGTGTGCAGGGGGCCTAGGTCCAGTCCACGCTCATTCTTTGGATGGTGATTCAGTCTCTGGGAACTCCCAAGGATCCATGTTAGTTGACTCTGTTGCTGTTCCTGTGAAGTCCCTGTCCTCAATCTTTCTCCCAACTCTTCCATAAGACTTGTCGAGCTCTATCTGATGTTTGGATGTGAGTCTTTCCATTGGCTGCTAGGTGGAGCCTCTCAGAGGACAGTTATGCTAAGTTTCTGTCTGCATGCCTAATGGAGTATCATTAACAGTTTCAGGGATTGGTTCTTGCCCCTAGACTGGGTTTCAATTTGGGGCAGTCATTGGTTGGCCATTCCCTCAGTCTCTGCTCTATCATTGTCCCTGCACATCTTGTAGGCAGGACACATTTTTGGATTGAAGGCTTTGTGGATGGGTTACTGTCCTTATCCTTCCACTAGGAGTCCTGCCTGGCTACAGGAAGTGACCACTTCAGGATCCATTTCCCCTACTCCTAGGAATCTCAGCTAGAGAGCCCCTTTAGACCTTCTGTGGCCTTTCCCTATCCCAGACCTTTGTTTTGGCACCTCCCAGAGATTGCTCCCGTAGCTGATCTCCCTTTTCTCTCCCCTGCTTGTCCTACCTATGATCACCCACACACACTCTGCTCCCCTCCCCTGGCTCTCTTTCACCCAGTTTCCTCCTTCCATCAATTTCTGATATGGATCAGTAGTATTAACATAGTGAAAATGGCCATCTTACCAAAAGCAATCTACAGACTCAATGCAATTCCTATCAAAATTCTAACACAATTCATCACATATCTTGAAAGAAAAATTCTCAACTTTATATGGAAAAAACAAAAAACCCAGGATAGCTAAAATGATCCTGAACAATAAAAGAACTTCTGGAGGTATCTATCCCTGACTTCAAGCTGTACTACAGAGCAATAGTGATGAAACAAAAAACTTCATGGTACTGGTATAGAAACAGAAAGGTGGATTAAAGGAATCAAATCTAAGACACAGAAATAAACCCACACACCTACAGGCCTGTGAATTTTGACAAAGAAGCCAAAACTATACAAAGGAAAAGGGAGAGCATCTTCAACAAATGCTGCTGGTCTAACTGGATGTTTGCATGTAGAAGAATGCAAATAGATCCATTTTTATCACCCTGCATAACACTCAAGCCCAAATGGATCAAAGACCTTAACATAAAACCAGATACACTAAATCTAATAGAAAAGAAAGTAGAGAATAACCTTGAACTCATCGGTACAGGAAACAACTTCCTGAACAAAACACTAATGGCTCAGGTAATAAGGTCAAGAATTAATAAATGAGACCTCATGAATTTGAAAAGCTTCTGTAAGTCAAAAAAACACCATTGTCAGGACAAAATGACAGCCTACAGACTGGAAAAAGATCTTCACTAACCCTATATCTGACAAAGGGCTAATATCCAAAATATGTAAAGAACTCAAGAAGCTAGACACAACAATCCAAATAACCCAATTTTTAGAATAGGGTACAGAGAATTCTCCACAGAGGAATCTTGAATGGCCGAGAAGCACCCAAAGAAATGTTCAATTTTTTAGTCATCAGGGAAATGAAAATCAAAACAACTCTGAGGCTCTACCTTACAGCCATCAGAATGGCTAAAATCAAACACTCAAAGAACAGCACATACTCATGAGGATGTGGAGCAAGGGGAACACTCCTCCACTGTTGGTAGGAGTGCAAACTTGTACAGCTACTCAGGAAATCAATTTGGCTATTTCTCAGAAGATTGGCAATAGATCTACCTCAAGACCCAGCTATACCACTCTTGGGCATATACCCAAAAGATGCTCCACCATCCCACAAGGATATTTATTCAACTATATTCATAGAAGCTTTATTCATACTAGACAGAAACTAGAAACAACCTAAATGTCCATCAAATGAAAGATGGATACAGAAAATGTGGTGCATCTCCACAATGGAATACTACTCAGCTATTAAGAACAATGACATCATGAATTTCACAGGCAAATGAATGGAACTAGAAAATATCCTGAGTGAGGTAACCAAGACCTAAAGGACATGCATGGTATGTACTCACTTAGAAGTGGATATTAGCCATAATTCTGGGGTTCTTTCTGAAATAAATGCAAAGTGCTTCCCACTTTATCAGAAAGATCCACATGTCTCCCCACCATCCTGGGTCTCTGTGACAGGCTCTTCTCAGTCACCAGCACCCACTGCAGTGCCCTGAGGCTCCCCTTCCTTGCTCAGGTATCAGAGTGAACCATGGTCTGTAGTGCTAGCTTACTTTAAGGCTCTGGATCCTTTATTGTGCCCACCTCTCCTCCAGCAGCACTGATGTGGGAGTCTGTGGGAGATTGGAATATGCCAGCTAATGAGTATTCTCCATGGCACTACATGTAATTTCATCCATGTGGTAGAGGGTGCCAACAGTTGAAGTTTGCCACACCCCTAGTTCACAGCAGGCAGATCAGGGGAGTCTTGCCATTACCTCCTCAGTAGTGGGGAGAAAAAATATGGAATTGTGGTGGAGAACAAGTCCCACCAGCAAGGGACGCAGTTGTTGAAGATGTTTCTGGTTGCTGCCTAGAGAGCTCCTCATGGTATTCACACAAGTACAAGCTGGAGAGATGATGACTTAGTGGGTAAGTGTGCTTGCCACCAAGCCTGGTGATCTGAGTCATCCCAAGAGTCACATGGTAGAAAGAGAGAATTGACTACACTGGTTGTTCTCTGGACTCTATATGTACACAGTGCACATACATGCCCACACACATACACATATACACAGAAAATAAAAAATAATATAATTAGAATACAAGCTATCTGCTGCAAGCCAATCTGAGCCAGTCCAATGCAGTTGTCAGGAAAGAACACTGTACTTAAACCCTTCAGATTTCAGGACAGCCAGATATAGATATATCCATTCCAATAATGGAGCTCAAGGAACTTTGCTCCAGAAAGCAGAGGAGTTCCAGATACAACCCCATCAGCCTAGCCCTGGTGGAGAACAAGATGCCCAGGCCCCTCAATCCCACTCTGCAATGCCAGACTTTTGGAGCATCTTTTTGGAGAGTTGTATGCCAGGAGGTCTCAAATACTAGATAGTTTCCTACAAGAATAGCCTGTATCTGGAGGTCCTCAGCTCAGGACATTCTCCCAGGTCTTCTAGATCATGCCTGGAATTGCCCAAGCTGGTTCCCAGGGGCACAGCCTTGGGGCTGAAAATCTGAAGCTAAGGTTGCCTATTGGAGTTCCTTTCCATAGAACATGATGTAGGCTTGGTAGGTCCTTGGAACTCTACAACCCACTGCTATACTGAGGCAACTTCATCTCACCTCACTAAGAAGAGCTATGGGGCCACTGAAGGGGTTGGCTGGATTGGGACTACTACTTTTTCGACAAGCCAGTAGTGTCAGTTGCTGGAGAGACTGCCCAAGGCTCAGGTTGGGTAGAAATGCACCATCCTGCAAGAGACTAGCAGAAGTAGCTTGTCCTGCTCCATGCTGTCTCTGCTGCATGCTAGGAATGTCATCCTCCCTCTCAGTCTCCCCCTTTCCCTCCCCTTTCCCCTCCCCTTCCCCCTTCTCCCTCTTAGTTTCCTTCCTCTCCCTCTCCCTCCCCCTCCCTCTCCCTCTTCCTCCTCCTAACCAGTCTCCCAACAAACTCCTATTCACTTGTAGGGCATAGTACTTCTTCCAGGAATCTTTCGACCTGACTCCCAAGCACACCCACACCCAGTCTCTGACTCCAGGCCTGGCACAAAGAAGCTCTCAACGAATGACTTGCAGAATTCTGAGATTCTGTAAAGCTGGGCCCGATCGTGGCCTCGACTTGTACAGTGGAAGAAAATGAAGATCTGTGATGTTCCAGGAGTACCTTAGCTAGAATCTAAACTTCGATGCTGCAAAGTACAGGTCTAGCCATTTTAGCCACTGCACAGATGAGAAAATCAAGGGCCAGAGGGGTCTAGAGATAACCCTAAGGCATGCAGCAGTTAAGTGCTGAAGTAGCAATCTGGGTTAAGTCTTAATATCTCTGTCTCATGAGGTAGGAGGAGAGAGAGAAATCACAGGGTCCTAAGCGATGACAAGAGTTAACGGTTAGTGAGAACTGTGCATGAAGCCCTTCCCCAGGATATTCCTTCATATTATCTCACTTGAACTACACAGAAGGTGACAGCCTCGTCCTCACTTTGTGTATGAGGAAAGACGGTTCAGAATGTCCACGTAACTCCCCCAAAAGCTTCCTGGCCAGTCTAGCCCAATTCACTCTTCCACAAGCTCCTGTGCTGTCAGTGGCAACAAAACCAAAAGGGCAGTGCAGCAATGCGAAAACCCTAGTTTCCAGGGCAGCCCCAGGCCCTGGAGGTTGTGCAAGGCTTAGGTTAATGACAGTCCGATCCAGGGGAAGTTGGAGAACAGAAGCCCATCGCCCCAGCCAGGTGTTCCAGAGTCACCTTTTTGTAACAAAAGTAACTGAGAAGACAGTTTAGCCTCAATCCCACCTCCAGGGTTTCTTCCTAGTGCATCTTCCCTGTCCCAGTACTTCGCTCAGCGTTCTGCTTCCCCTAAGGCTGGAACAGGTGCTGGAGCTGTCCGACCCTCCTGGCTCTCTGCTGGGGCAGAGTTTCCCAGCCTCACTCTTCCATCACATCCATCTTTGCTGAGCCCAGGAGTTCTTGTTCTTTTTTCTCCATGCTGGACTTAAATCCTGGTCCATGGAGCCACCAGGATTCCTCTGCATGTGCCCATGCTCGGGACCCTGGTAGCAGAGACCAGGCCTTCTTGCTTTTGCTGAAGAGACTCCTCTCTTTGGAGGCTGATCCTTGGGAGCTCAGGATCCCAGCAACCCTTCTTGTCTCTTCAGATCTTCCCCACTTGAGGATCTTTATGGTTTGGTATGAAGCATGTCTGACCTTTTGTATAAGAAAGCTACTCCAGCTGGGCAGTGGTGGCACATGCCTTTAATCCCAGCACTTGGGAGGCAGAGGCAGGTGGATTTCTGAGTTCAAGGCTAGCCTGGTCTACAGAGTGAGTTCCAGGACAGCCAGGGCTATACAGAGAAACCCTGTCTTGAAAATCCAGAAAAACAAAAGAAAGCTACTCCAATTCTACTCAAGTTTTAAAGAAGGGGGACACCCCTGGAGATATTTCTCAACACGTGAGTGCGTGCGCACGCACGCACACACACACACACACACACACACACACACACACACACACACACACACTTTTTTTTTCCTAAGCTTATGAACATTGTCAGGTCCTTGTGACCTACAAAGAGCTGCCCTAACCCATGAGGTGGCATCATGTACTAGCAACTTGACAGATCTGATTCAAAATCAGGTTGCTGCTTTCCAGCTGTGTGACCTTGACCTTAAAAGAAAAGAGTCCCTCTGTGCTGTGATTTCTTCCTCTGTACAATAAGGACAGCTATGGCAGCTCTGCAAGGTTATGTGAGCTCTGGAGACAATGGCAGGCACACCGTGAGTGCCGAGGAAGGGTGCCCTGGCACATTCTTATTCTCAGTAAGCTGGGTTTATTCTGAGGACAGTACCTTAAGTTTACAGTTTATTTCTCTGCCACAAACTGCCCATTGTCATTCTGTCTCATACACAATAAGCAGGATCAAGTTTGTGCAGAAAGGTTCATTCCAGCCATAATGGATGGCTTATAGAATCCTTAGTGGCAAAAAACAAAAAAACAAAAAACAAAAAAACCAAAACCTAATCGCAGCTTCAGTTTTCTAGAACATCAAACTGGACCATCCAAAAGCCTGTTGTCTCTTCTACAACATGAAAGCCCTGCTTGAACTAGAAACTTGTATGAAAATGTTGCTCCCCTACCCATGAGTCACCCACCACCATCAGACAGCCATGGACACAGGAAGGCCTCCAGACCTGCTTCAGAGTGCAGCTCTGGAGCGAACGCCCTGTAGATAGATGGATGTGTAACTCATATAAGCCCTCCTCCTCAAACATAGCTCTGTGATCAGCACTGGCAGCAGAGATTCAGAAGCTCACTTCCCACCTCATCCCTACCTCCTGAGTCCCATCCAAGCCCAAGGCCAGTTGGTACAGGAGCTCATATAGAAGCTGAAACACCAGGTAGTCTAGGAAATCCCAGCCTCTATGGAGCAGAAGACACACTGGCTGAGGGCAGAAGGTGTGCTAAGCACCACAGGCCCAACTCTATGTCAGCCTGTTAAGTACACTGTGGCATAGTGGACTCGTTGTATGGTCATTCCTTTCCTGGTGGCAGTACAGCCTACTCTAGGGCACAGGGATTCCACCTTCAAGCACTGCCTCGTTTGGTCACTTTCAAGATGCTCTCCTGGTATGTCTCTTGGGTGGGGGACGACGTTATGACCAAAGGTGGAGTACATTTCTGTACTCATTATTTATTTATTTATTTATTTTGGTTGTTTCGGCTGCATCAGAATGCATAGCAAGGCCAACTTAAGGGAGAAAATATTTGGCCTCACATTGTCAGAGGGATCCATCCATCCATCCCAGCAGGTAGGGCATTGTGGAGCAACATAGTTATCACCATTGGGGCCACAAAGCAGAGAAGAGGGAGAGGGCAGACAGAGTAGGAGTGAGAGGGGGTGCCAATGCTTCGAAAGATGAGATCAAGGGTGTGTTGGGGTGAGGCTAAAATGGCGTGGAAGGAAACTTCAGCAGGAGTAAAGTCATCACCCTTGACGTCTTAGTAGGACACTAGGTGGCCTTCTGTAGGTCACCATGCATGAGCAAAAGAGCAGAAATGGAGAGGGAAATGTCATGTCAGCGAGTTTCTGGCTTTTTCCTCCCCCACCCTTTTATTCTGTCCAGACTTCCAGGGCCGTTAACAACCATACAGCTCCACTGCCTGCTACCATGGCTGTCTTATAGGCTTACACTTTCCTGATGTGCACAGAGCCAAGGCTAAGGCTGTTCCTACAGGCAAAATAGTTGCTCCTATCATCCACATTCTGGATCCATCCTCACCTCCATTGAGCCATTCTTGAAATACCTTTACTGGTATCTTTAGAGGTATGCTATAATCTCTTAGTCACATTGACAGAAGAAATGACTAACCACCACATCCCCTTTATGCCTCCTACCATGAGTGGCCCATGTCTCCATCGTCCCAGCCTCTGTGAAGCCACAGCATCCTCCCTTTCCTTTATTAGACTTTTTTTTTATACTGCTATTACTTTTGTGAGATTCTAGAGATTGTTCACTATGTTCCTCTCCACTGCCCCTTTGATGATTCGTGGAGACCTACAGGTGGCCACCCAGTGTCCTAGTATGAAGTCAAGGTTAATGGCTTTCCTCCTTATAAAGTATTCCTCTACTCCATTTCAGCCTCCACCCCAACACACTCTAGATCTTGCCACGCCCAGTACTGGTACCCCTTTAACACCCTATCCCTCCTGTCCTATGTTCTAAACATCATTCCCTGAGTGCACAAGGGCACTCACATTCTTCTAGTCTACTAGAAGCTCCTGCACATTGGCCTTACGGATACTTATGATTCTAGTATCCATCATGTCCTTTCCATCTACCTTCTCTGCTTATACAACATGGCCTTGCACCACCCTCATCACCATCACCATCACCACCACCACCACCAACAACAACAACATCACCACCACCACCACCACCACTACCATCAGCAGCAGCAGCAGCAGCCCCTAGCTTTTTACTTCTCTACCATGTTTAGCAAATCACTTTAGCAAAAATCCAAATCCAATTTAAGGCCACCTCCCCTGAGTTCTACGCCTGGATGGTTGAGATTGGTCATAGGAAAGGCAAGGCATCTTGTCGTCAGGAGGCTCATACACTGTCTTGACTACCACATCCCCCACTGAGCTCATGGAAATGCCTTCAGCTTGTTTTCAAATTTTCTGCTTTCCTTTCAAAACATCTTGCTTCTCTCCATCCTTTCTCCCCATCAGCTTTTGATTGTGTTGAAGACAGCAGGGCCCTGTCATCGCCCTTCCCAGAACATGAAGCTGAAGCTTATGCACCACTCTCCGTGTGTTGTAATAGATAGCATGACCCTTCTTTTATTTATGGGAACAATTTCCACTTCCCTACCTCTGATTATCATCTATGTAATTCACTCTAGTCAGAGTGAATTGCTGAGGTCACAACGACCCTGCTCTTTATGAATCTGAGAACGTGTCGATGCACCGTGCACCCACTCTAGAGATGGAAGGCCCAACCCTCGCCTCCACCTCAGACTGTAACTTTCGAGGAGTCAGACGCCCTTATTGCCTAACCTCAAGAATACCATCACTTTGAATTAAATGGAACCCACTAGTTCACGAGGTCGCATGTGGGGTCCCCTGCGAACTATACCTTTTAGGAATGTTCTTTGGAAGAAATGAAGAGCAGGTAGGAAGGGACTGTCTTGTTCTTGCTCTCTGAGAGTCTTCTTACAGTAGTAAACTGAAGCCACACTGGATACATTTTTGTGACACAGCTGTAACCCCAAGCAAATAGATTTTAGAAAGTGGCAATTTCAGAAACTTGCAAGGCTAGAAGAGACTTCAAGGACCCTCTTATCTAGCCCTCTCATCCTGTAGAGAAGAAACATAAGGTACCAACAAGGTCAGACAGACAGAGCAGGTGATGTTTTCTCAGCAGTAAGGTCTCCTTCAGCAGAACAGAAAAGACTTCAGGCACAAGCTCAACAGTGGCCATCCCTGGCTCCTTAGAACCAGAGTATGAGAGGGGGTTTGTGCCAGACTCCTTGTTATTGGACTGATCTCAGGTCAACTCTATGTAGAAAGGAGGGACATAGGCTAGGGGAGAAGAAATGAAGGATGTAGTTTAAAGAAGATCGAGCCCAGCCTGACTCTGCAGGGGTTCTAAGACAATTGTAGTCACAGAGCAGAAGCTATCTTATATAGGGAGGGGATTCTTGAAGGTTCTCACTGTGTGGCAGTTAAGTGCTCTTCATAGTTGCCAGCCACCTTTAGGTATCTCCTGATAAAACTGCCTGCACCTCTAAAGGGCAAGATCTCTCAAAAGATCTTAGCTCTGGACAATTTATGGCAATGCCGTCATTAGTTGTGGAAGGCGGAGTCTGGGTATGCTGAATGTTAAAATGGGGTCCAGGCCAGGCGGTGGTGGCGCACGCCTTTAATCCCAGCACCTGGGAGGCAGAGGCAAGTAGATTTCAGAGTTCAAGGCCAGCCTGGTCTACAGAGTGAGTTCCAGGACAGCCAAGGCTACACAGAGAAGCCCTGTCTCGAAAAAAAAAAAAAAATGGGGTCCAGGAGATCCAAGTCAGGCGTTGGCTGTGTCTGCTATGGTAGCTAAGAGAAAATTCTCAGGATCCCAGCCAAATGACTGCGGTTCACTATCAGCTCTGTGACCTTGATAAAATCACTTTAGGCTTTGGTTTCCTGATCTGAAAATTAGGAAAAGAAGATACTCTGTCAGGATTGTTGTGAGCAGTCATTGAGCTAATGGGTAGTACTTAGTCTAATGACTGCATTCAGTAATATTATTGTAATTATTATTAATAATTATATTACTATAATTGCAAGTAATTATCGTAACGATAAAAACTGACAGCCTTGGCATGGAGCTATCTGAAGTTACCCTCCATCTCTAGTGTCCCGGAGAACCAGACCGGCATTGTCCATGCCTCAAGAACAACAGAAGGAGCATCCAAGAAGTAGCATTATTTTTAGCCACAATGTGGATGTGAATGTGTGTCGTCGCTGCTCCCATCTCACCACTGAGATAATTAACCAGAAGCAATTACACTGCACTTGGCAAATTGCAGCTTTGCCCTCTTTGCAAGAGACATGTTTTATTTATACTTCCTCCCTTGGGGCTTTTTGATTGATCACACATCGTGTTCGATAGTAAAAGGTGAAATCCTGACACGGACTTCACCTAGGTTCCCCTCCGGGTTCTCTGAGCAAGAAATGACCTCCTGCCTCTGCCACAGCAGCTGTCTCGAGGGAGAGCTGAACAGCTGAGCAACTGCAATGCCTCCCTCCCAGGCACATCTGCAGAGCCCCTTCTCTCTTGAGGAGGTAGAACCCATACCACACACCCTGAGCCGGACGCCTCGTCTGCCCTGCCTTGCCTTTTTTAATTTTGGAATTGCTGTAAGCCAACATACATACAGAATACTGAGCTCATAGAAGCCCTCGGAAACAGGGACACAAAAAGTAGAGGCTCCAGTCATCCCAGCGCTGGGAATCTGTGATACTGAGGTTTATGAGGGAAAATTGTCCGTCGTTACTCTTGAGAGAAAAAGCTAGGAGAAAAAGGACATCCGGACAGTGAGAGGTGGATTTGATATGCCCAGTCAACGAGACAGTGAATAGAAATGCCTTAGAGTCAGGAGCAAACATCTCAGTTCAGGGACCTTCCTCCCCGATATGATCACTGTGTGAATCCTGACAATGTGTTCACTTTTTGTCGTTTATTTGGTTGCTTGCTTATTTTTAAGACAGGGTCTTAATATGTAGCCTAAGCTGTCCTGGACCATAGAGCGTTAGTCTGGCCTCCCCTAGAACAGGATTCTTCTGCCTCAATCTCTGGAGTGCTACAGTTACGGGCATGCACTACCATGTCTGCCTTAGACTAGTGTTTATGTGTTTGTATGTGTGTATGTTCCTGCTTGTGCAAACACACGTGCACATGGTAGTTTTTACAGCACATGCATGTGCTTCCATGCAGTGGCCAGAACACAACGTCAGACATTATCCATCTTTATTTTCCTTTTTGAGGCAGGGTTTCTCACTGGTTGGGGTAACAAGACTGTCTGGCCAGTGAGACCCCAAGGATCTGCCCGTCTCTGCTTCCACAGCACAGGTTACAAATACACAGCTGACTTTTCTAACAGAGATTCTAGGGGTTGAAACTCAGGTTTGGCAAGTAGTTTCCCAGCTGAGCTGTCCCCCACAGCTGCTCTATTAGGATCTTTATTGGTAGAAGCTTGAGATTTAATAATACTGAAAATGACTGAGTTGTTAACATTTTAATGCATAACACTTTTCACAGTAAACAATGCTCTTTAATAAACCTTCAGCACACTGGAGGTCTAAAATTTATAAACTCATGATTTTCCCTTTTTATAAAAGTATGTATTCTTTTTAAAATAAAACAAAAATATAACCCAAGAAAATCCACACTTTGACTAGATTTTTTTTATCCTATTCTGCATCCATATTTATCTCTTTGAGGGGAAAGGAAAGGGGGAGGGAGGGAAGGAGGGAAAGAGGGAGAAGGGGAAGGAGATGGGGAGGGAGGGGGAGAAAGAGATCTTCATTAGTGGAAAAAAATAGGAAAGGACACACTGAGCGACTTTCTCCATAAACAAATCGATAAAATCATACCACTGTGGCATGGTGAGTTGCCATTTAACCACACACTGTCACAACCTAGTCTCTGCCACATCCCATGCTCCCCTAGCCTCCATAGTCTGAGTGGCTCCCCTGGCGGTACCATAGGTATCATTGCTATTACTACTCAAAATAATACTTAAAAACAAAAAAGGGTAGACACTTTAGAACAGGTTTCAATCTTTCCATTTCATCTCAGTATACTAGCAACTAACTTCTGTTTAAAATTAGCCTGCATTACTAATTTTTTTTTTTAATTTAGATGTTACCTATTAGCACCTTACATGTCCCAGACACTGCATTAGGCCCAAGAGATGAAGTGACAAGTTAGGTCCTGCCCTAAGGGAGTCTAGGGGAGAAGATTAAGCATCACTCAAGAAGGGTGCGCCAATAAACACAGAACACTAGGCCATGAGAGAGGGTGGGGGAGACAGCTCAAGTGGGTGTTAAGAAGTAAGAGGCAGGACAGGAAGGAAGGTCATCTGTGAAGAGGGGCAGCTTGGGCAAGGATCCTGAGGTTCAGACCATGACCTGGAATCAAGGGAAAAAACAAACAAACATGCAAACACCTTGTAAGGTGAGACTGGAGTCTGTAGCAGTGACAGTACACAGGGTCATTTTACTGGTGGCTTTCTGGCATCCATCCCCACATACATTCCACCTGACACAGCCATGTGATACAGAAATGACGTCACTCTCAGCTCCAGCAATGAGTCCCAGCAGATGAAAGTCAGTAGTTTCAGACCCCAGGTTTAAACATGGCATAAGACAACAGCTCATAAGCAGAGGAAGGAATGCAACCGAATGATGGGCATCTTCATTGACATGAGAGACGAACCCTCTAGTTCCCTCTGGGGAAGTCCATTTACTGAGTTAGCGCTGCTGAGTAACTCCCCCGCCCTCTCTCATGGTCACAGGACTACAGTGAAGCAGAGAGAAGTGGAAGAAGCTTGGGCCTTGGTGACACTATACTGTCACTAGATCAAGCAACCCTGAAGTCAGAGTCACCTCTGTACCTCTAATAATGGGGGACAGCAAATTTGTCTGTATCCTCATTTGCTGATACCTGTTTCCAAGAGCATCACCCTGGATACATCTTGTGATACGGGTTCTTGCTGCCTCATCCCAAGCTGAACAATGTTCTGGGTTTTGACAGGAGGCCGGATAACTGTGCGAGCTATAGACAGGATCTGGCTATTCCCCACCCACCACACACAGCATACATACCACACACCATAGATATGCATACACCACACATGCACCACTTACCACAAACAACACACGCACACATATACAAAACACACACAACACACACACACAACACACATCACACACACACACACACACACACACACACACACACACAAAGAAACACAGGTGAGAAATGTAGTCCCTTGAATTGTTTCTCTGAGGGAATGAGAGTGTCACAGGACTTGTCGATTCTGCTTGCTTGGTGTGGTCTGAATCCTTTAGCTCTTGGCCACTGCTTGAATTTCCTGCAGAGAATATGCTTTGCTTCTATAATTAGACATCAAAGGCAATAACTGTTTTCTGTATAAATTAATTCTTTCCATCACAAAGAAGGAACATTTACTTTTCAAAACACATAAGGACCCCAAAGAAAACTAACCAGAGGCCTTCCTAGCCCCGTCTGTCAGCAGAGAAGCAACAGTTCAGGTCTTTGTATTGTGTCCAGACAGCTGAAAACTTATCATTAGAATAAAATATCTTGAGAGCATGAATTTGTCCAATTTGTATTTTAAACCCTCAATTTATAAAATAGTTACTCTTTCTCATTTTAAAGTTCCAGTATATAAAATAGATACACTTGCAAATATTAAAACCCTCAGGAGATATCATTTAGCATCTTTAAAGAACATAATATTTAATTATCATAGCATGAGGCTCTTCTAATGGCACATTGCAACATTGCTACTGAGAGTTGATTTCTGAGAGGCAAATTAAGTGGTATTTCTACTCACACGCCTTATTTAAATACAAGCTACATGCATAATTATGCTTGATACCATTGCCACTTAAAAATAAAACACAGGAAAATACACCGATACCCATGGAGGTTTGCCCCTTAGTAACTACAATCAACAAAAAAGGCCACAAGTACCACTCCACAGTGATGTAGCTCCAGAACCTTCAGAGCCCTGACTGCTCGCTAATGCAGACCACAGGATCTGAACTGCAGTTAGCCTTGCTGTTAGCCACAGCCGCTGCAGAGAAGGCCACTCTAAGGACAATGGTGCCATTTTCAATAATTTAAGTATAACCCTTGCTTTTTTTCTTCACTTTCTGCTTAGTTTTACACTTCTTTTCACCCTTGAAAAGTAATTATTTTTATTTTTTGTTATTTATTTGCCTGCTAAGATTTATAAATTAATAAAAATAATAACACAAGCAAACATCCTAAAAGAGACAGGAGAGGTGGTACCTTCCCAGTCAGTCCTATCTTCAGAACAAGTGAGCAATGGAGGTGAGCAGAGCATTGGGCTGGTCATAAACGTCTGGATTTTCCCCTGTGAGCACAGGGCAGGGTCATCCTTCTCAGGCTCCTTTACAGCTCGCTTGGCATAGAACTCTCATATTTCTGATAGTGATCCTAGCCTTCACCAGCCAAGCCATCCTCCAGATAACTCTCTCTGTGTGATTGGTATTTGTTGTAAGACACAGAGCCTTTCCACTTTCTCTAACTGTGAGAGAGATGCTAGAAGCACGTATCAAGGCCAGGTTGCCATCAGCCTGAGCCCTAATAAGCCTAATATAAGCACAATAAACACAGAAGTCCTTCCATCTACTGGGGAAAAAATGCCCCCTTTTAGGCAAAGGCATTGCCTATACTGTTAGACAGAAGAAAACTGAAGAGAAAGCCTGGATTCCTTCAAATGATGTTCATTTCCTCTTTTCCATTTGGTTAACTGAAAGTTCAGTGAACAGTTTGGAAAAGATTAAAACTCATCCAAAAATATACAAAGGTCACTGTGCTTCAATTTAAAAAAAAAAAAAAAAAATCCACTATAGGCTTACAGTCAACCCTTGAATTCTAAATCCACACTTGCTGTGATATGTAGATGAATTCTGGAGTGCCTGGGAGCCACAAGGAAAGGGCTGTAATGAGGCCAGTCATCACATCGATTAAAAAACCTGCTAACGCAAGCATATTCTGTACTATCTAGACGGCAAATTTAGATAAAGCAGTGCCAAGCCCCAAGTTCACACTTGGGTTAACAGCGATGTGAGCATCAAGTGGCATGGCTTTGTCAAAGGCCACTTAGTAAAGAGCCAAGATGAACCAAAGCACACATTGCTCGTGTGCCTAAGGAGCTCACAAAGAGCTGAGATGACCAGCCAGCTGTCTTGGTTTAGTTCCAGGAAATCCACAGGCTCTTTCACATCCATTCACTCACTTTCATTTTATTGGGTTCACTGTTTGGATCAAGCCTAACCTGTGAATTTGGTTTTTTGGTTTTTGTTGTTTTGTTTTGATTGGTCGATTTTTGTTGTTTTGCTTTTTTTTTCTTTATAGTTATATGTTAACTACAAACATGAGCTATTCAGATCTGCTCTTGTACAATCTGAATTGAATACTATAAAACAAGTTGTACAGGTGCTAATGGTGAAGGCATAGTCCCAGGCCTATCCTTCCTCTTGAATGGTGTGTTTCAGACTAGATTCAAAGCATTTAAGTGTCTCCTTAAATGGCTACACTGTCAATGAATTTTCCTACCTGAGGTTATCCAAAGCAAAAGAGCTAGGTTGCAGCCTCCACAAGTTTGTGCTTCATGCTTCTGACAAAGGAACCCAGAGATAGAAAGGACCAAAAAGAATCAGAAATGAAACAAATGCATCCATGGTCGTTTTGAAAGGCAGGACCGGTTACAGCAGAACACACCTTTCTTTGCAGAGACCTGGGTGGAAGGGAAAGGCGCACTCAGCACCTTCTTTCTTTCTCACCTTGTGAGGAGGAGTGAGAGACTTTGTAAGGCTTTGAGTAGGAGCACTCTGCGGGGAAGACGTTAGCCAAAAGACCAAAACAGACTATTGTATAATATGAAAAACATTTCGACTGCTTTCAGTTCCTTTTTCTTTTGTTTGTCTCCTTGGGTTTTGATAAGTGATTTAATTAATTTCTCTGTTAATGTAAAAAAAACAAAAACAAAAACAAAAACAAAACAAACAAAAACATTAGCTTATGCTTCCTTGTAGCACTTAATTCTCCTCATTCCTGAAGATGTTCTGGGAGAAGCTGTAAAGCAGTGGTAATGCCCACAAAGGCCTGGTGCTGACCTCACTGCAGACCCTAAATGACCCAGCAAGAAAGCACAAGTATACACTGTCTATTTTACTTATTTTTTTTTTTTGAAATGGGGTCTCACTGTGTAAAGCAGGTTGGTTACAAACTCTGATGCCCCTGCTTGGCCTCTCAGGACAACAGGTATGTGTCACCATGATGGGCTATCAGTTTACTATCAAAAGGTGTGTGTGTGTGGTATATGTGTGTTTGGAGGTCGGGGTGTGGGTGTGTTCACGCATGTGTGTATACTCATGAGTGTACTCACCTGTACATGTGCTGAACAGTTTGATATTATTTTTCTTTTTTATTTGTTTTTATGTGGATGTGCACATGACCGTGCATGCCCTAATACATATGTAGAGGTCAGAAGACCACATCTGAAAGTTGGGTTCTGAGGATTGAACTCAGAAAGTCAGGCTTTGTGGACAACTGCTTTTACCTGTTAAACCTTGTCTGTGTGTGTTTTAGGGTTTTCTAGAGGTATTAATGATTGCCATTAATACATATTGCAAAGGGGATACATTAGATTACATGATAAGGGCTCCGTAGTCCAGAAATTGATGCTTGGGTGCTGGAAAGGACAAGAACCCGATAGCTCTCAGCCAACAAGGCCTCAGCAAGCCCAATCTAGCAATGGAGGTCCAGAGGATTCCTAGAGAGACATCTTCAGTTCGTGTTGGCAGACTAAAGAAGCTTGAGTTCTGATGTAAGCAAGGATGGCAGTGGCTGCAGTGTTGGTACTCTGTCTGGACTCCACCCCACAGTTACCTGGCAACAGCCAGGTAGGCCTGGCCCACTATAAAAGGGGCTGCTTGCCCCCTCCTCGCTCTCTTGTCCTCTTACTCTCTTGCCTCTTGACCCCTTGCTTCCTCTCTTTCCTTATTCTCTTCTCTCCTCTCTCCACGTGGTCATGGCTGGCCTCTACTTCTCTACTCTCTCCTTCTCTCTGCCTTTCTCTGCCTCTGCTACCCTCTTAACTCCCTTCCCCATGCCTTGAATAAACTCTATTCTATACTATACCGGCGTGTGGAGGAAGGGATGCCTTGGCATGGACCTGCTGAGGCACTCCTTTCCCCCATACCTCCCCACACCCCCGTAGAACGTATTTTTATATCTCTTTAACTTTTAATAATCACAACAGGCAGCAGAAGCAGCAATAACAACAGCAACAGAGAAGGTGCATTTGTTAGCAAGGAGAAAAGTGGGCAGGCACAAAGCATCCCTGCCTTCCCCTTAGATCTCTTTATATGTGGCCTGCAATCAGGAGATGCTAACCACTCTTGGGATGTCCTCTCCTGATAGTTAATCCTTCAGGAAAGCTCCTCACAGATCCACTCAGAGGCATGACTCTTAGTTGAATCCTGAGTCAACTCCATCTGACAACTGTCAGGTACAAAGGAAACTCCAGTTCCCCAAATTCTAAAAGGCGGTGTAGATATCCAGAAATAGTACTCTTCAGTCAGCTCAAGCTGGTCTATAGAAGGAGTTCTAAAACCCTACAGCCAGCATCTCTCAGAAGCCTGTGAGATGGGTTTCTGCCTGCCAGCAAGAGCTGCTTCCCTCTCCCCTTCCTCTGAGGCACCTGGCTTCCTATGAGCACATACCTATGGTGAATACCAAAACCAGGCTAGCCTGCAGACTCCTCTAGTCCCTGTACACAGGGGTGCACATCACACTCACCTGGCCCTTCTCACCTCCCAGCCCCTCCCCCACTCCGCTAGCTCTCAGACTGTTGCAGGTCACAGGTGCCCCTCCTCCACGCACCCCTTCATTCTCTGTATTACGAAGGAGGTTTCCTTCTTGCTCCCCACTACTCTAGCTCTCACTTGTTACTCTCTGATATTCTCCTCACTTGCTCCTGTCATTCTTTCCCGAGAGAGCATTGACATGTCCATGTCTGGGTCCGGTCTGCTTTCCTTTCTCTCAGATATGGTCTCTTTCAGATCTATCTATCTGTCTGTCTGTCTGTCTGTCTGTCTGTCTGTCTATCTCTATCTTTCTGTCTGCCTCTCTGTGTCTCTGTCTCTCTTCCCCCTAACCATGGAGCAGCCATTTTGGTTGGTTCTTTACCACACCCTCTCCTTCACCATTCAAGAGTAGACATCACAACAGCATTTACCTCCTCATAGCAGATAGTCACTCTGCTCAATGTTTTACCGGCTCAATGCCTCTGTGTTGTGAATTTCTTCATTATAGGAAAAAAAATACCTTATGAGAAAAAAAAAAAGCCATATGACAAGAACTAAGGCCATGCTACCTATACTGACCCAGAAGTGCAGGGATGTTAATGCTACACATACTTGGGTATCTTTACTGGTCCCAACATTCTGGATTGGAGGAGCACTTCTGCCAAACGCTTCCCCCTCCACCCTAAAATCCATCTGAGTCTATATTTCTAAAGGAAAACGCAATTCCTGTAGCCCGATTTGCTTGCACTTCTCTCTCTCTCTCTCAATGTCGTTTTGAGGAAGCTGATGGTTCCTCGGCTGCTTCTTGGGAGCCTTTCCCTTCACGGAAGAAGGAAGAAGGAAGCAGACGGTAAACAAAGCCATTAAAAAATCCAGACGTAGATCTGAAACCCGAACTCACTACCACGGGTCAGGGAGGTTTGAAAAATACAGCTCTGCCTAGCTCTGTACCTTGGGAAAATCAACCTACAGCGTGGACCCGCCTGTGCTTCTGGGCGGAAGTGAATGGAAGCTTCCACCTTGTACCCGCTTTCTTTGAGCGAGCCTTGCTGCACGTTCTGAGCTGGGATGTGTTTGCAGCAGCCAATAAACACGCCTAATGATGCTCTCAACAAAGCCCGCATTTTAAGGCTTGTTTTCGCTCTTCTTTTCATGTTGTTTTTCTCAGTGAAAGGATCAAAGCAAAGCGGCTACTTTCCCCCACAACTCAATCAAAGGAGTTCTTTGAAGTAAATGTGATCCCATCCTCCTTTTCTCCTTTAAGGACAAACCTCCATAATCAGAGGCTGACAGTAGTTTTCCCCAGTACGAGTCCCTTAGCAGGTGCGCATATGTCTCAGGAAGCGACATCGCAATCTTTTTTCCTTGGATCTCTATGCCTGGTTTTTTTTTTTGTTTTGTTTTGGTTTGGTTTGGTTTTTTCATTTGATGAGAGCCATTGGGTGGATTTTAATATGCCCAGGATGGTTAAGAACATCTAAAGACAACATCATCCATTCATCAAAAAACACAAGAAATCAAAGACACAAGAGTTCAGCTGAACAGAAAAATAAATCAGGGAATTTTTGAAAAGACATGTGTAGTTACAGCTTCAAGCAGACTTCAGAAAAAAAAAGTATGAAAATAACTCCATTAATGATCATCTCGGATGCAAAATGAAGCTGAAAGCCTGTTACTATGGTTCTTGCTTCCAGGGGGAATTCAAAGTATCTTCCAGAAATAATAGGATAGGGAAGTTTTAAAAACAAATGCAGAAGTCAAGCTGAGTGTGGCTTCCTCTGGAGCCTTTCAGTGCTGTACATGATAAAGCCTGTGAGCCTCAAAGAGTGACTCTTCCTCTAATGGGTGCTAAGTAACAATCACAGCCAGTGAGGACTCTCACTGTGTGCAGCTAGGGCATTATGAACTCACTCCTGCATTTTACTGAGTGCCCTGAACAAATGTTTAGTCCCATTTCATAGAAGAGATAATGGAGGATCAGAATAGCTGAAGTCAACAGGTTGAAAATAGCCGAGGTCAAGCCCAGATCTAGTTGATGACAAGGTATAGAGCCTGTTATTTGTCTTACCGTGTTTGCCACTTGAAGACTGAAGTCACATCTGTCCTCACTGAGCCAAGAATCTCACCTGAACAAAATTCCTTTCTCATTGTTCTCAAACTCCAAGAAAAACTGTTCTATAGAAGTCTCCAGGTAAGCCTCAACACCCCCTGGGGCATGGAGGTTGTATTGGCCCAACTCTCGAGATATTTTTACCTTTGAATTTTTAATATGAGTGTCAAAACCTATCAAATGATATACTTGAAGATGCTAGCATTTTGTCATGTGTAAATCGGTCCTCAAAACGATCATTTCAAGAAGAAGAACGCTGGCGAGAAGGCTCAGTAGGTTAAAGTGTCTGTCACCAAGCCGAAGGACCAGAGTTTAATCCCACACCACAAGCCTGGCCCCCACACACAACTAAATAAAATGTATTTGTTCTACTTTGCTTCTCTGTTGCTAAAATAAAACACTGACCAAAAATTAAGTTTCGGGAAGGGTTTATTTCAGCTTACAAGTTAAAGTCCACCATTGAGGAAGCCAGGGCAGGAACTCAAGGTCGGAAGTGATGAAGAAACACTGGTACTAGTTTGCCTAGCTACCTTTTTCATTCAGCCCCTGCCAAACTGTCTAAAAATGGTGCTACCCACAGTGGGCTGGGCCTTCCTACATCAATTTATAGGTTAAGAAGATACCCCCCTAGACATCCTCACAGCCAATCTGAACTAGGTAATTCCTCAATTAAGGTTCCCTTTCCCCAGGTGACTCCAGGTTGTGTCAAGTTGACCCATGATGCTAATTAATTATGACAATAAAACAAACAAAAGGTTTCTAAGGAGCTGACAAGATGGCTCAGCACGTAGAGGTGTTTGCTGTGGAAACTTAGAGAACAGACCTATGGAGCTGAGAGGTTTGCAGCCCCTTAGGACGAACAACAATATGAACTAAGTAGTACCCTCAGAGCT
>NW_022196915.1:16291624-16300714 GCF_008632895.1 Mastomys coucha
TGGGAAAGGAGAAATTTACATGTAAATAAAGAAAATATCTAATAAAAAAAATCAAAGAGAAAAAAAAAAGATCAATCCCTAGAGCCTATAGTGAACACAAAGCATTAATGTCCCAAAGTAGTCCTCTAACCTCCACATGAGTCATGAGTCTACATACAGGCAGGTATACACACGCACACACACACACACACACACTTTAAAATCTTTCACCAGTAAAATATTTAAATTTTTTTTTTTTTAAGTAATCAGGGTGGTAGGCTGGAGAGATGGCTCAGTGGTTTAGAGTACTGGCTGCTCTTGCAGAGAGGACCCTGGTTTGATTCCAGGGGATTTGAAATCATTTGAGTCACTGCTGGGAGAGTCTGAAGCTGCTTCCAGAGAGCTCTGAGGAAGGAAGATCCACCGTGCATGTAAAAGTAGAGTTTAGCACCAGCACCCATCTTGCTCTGCTTCCTGACAGCAGACATAATGTGAAGAGTTGCCTGGAGCTCTTGCCACCTCAGCTAAAGCCTCCCTCGACAACACATCCACACCATAGTGCCCTGAACCCCCAAACTGTGTGTCAAATAAACACTTCTGAAGTTGCCTGGCAAGTCACTGCTATACTGGGTAAGGACTCTATAGTGAGTTATATTCCTACACCTTGTGATTTATTGTATTTTTTGAGTTTGTGTTGGGGAGCGGGGGCATGTTTGTAAGGTCAGAAGTCAATCTTTAAGAGTCAATTCTTTCTACAATGTGAGTCCCAGGGGTGGAACTTAGGTCACTAGTCTTGGCAGCAGGTGTCTTTATCCACAGAGACATCTCACCAGCACATTTTTAATGTAGGTAATAATTTCCTTTGCTGAAAAGACACACTAAGTAAAGGGAGCTTCATCCACTGACATCCTTACTTGTCTCCATTCTAGCCTTTTGTTTCGCTTTGGCTTCTGCCTTTTCCCTGAACCTTCAGCATGACCATGGCCCCATGGGACCATGGCGGTTAGCATGTAGACTTGGCCTGAGTTCTGCCCAACAGAATGTGAGCAGAAGTGCTGTGCACCGCTTTTGGTCCTACCCCATAAACCTTCCTCCAGGCTGTGCTCCCTTCTGGCCCCTGTCTAGAAATGGAGTACTGCATGAAAAGGTTTGAGTCTCCAAACTGACAGAGTAGACACTATTAGCTGGACAGAGCTGGACAAGGGCAAGAACTAAACTTTATGTCAACATTGAATGTGGACTCAGTACTGAGGCCAGTACTGCTCTATGCAGGGTCTTTCTTGAGCATTCTTTCTAGTGATTCTTTTTACTGCAAATTTTTGGTGCCCTTAGGAGACCATTTTAATGCATTTGTCAAAATTAAGCAAATGACTCTCTGAAGCAGTGATTTGTCATGATGCTCAGTGTCCTTTCAATGAAAACAGTTCTCTTCCAGAGAAGAAAATTGTCACCTTCTGCCTTTTCCCTGCACAGGTTTCTCCTTGTTGCTTGGGAAACTGCTCCTCGATGTGTCTACTCATGTGCTGTAGTGAAGTACAAAGCTGGCTCAGACTGCTAGAAGAGGCCAGTGACACAGATACAATGAAGCACCACCAAATCTTTCTGCAGACTTCTCTTCCTCTGAGAAATTTAGGGCAAAAGGCTCTCAGCCCTGAGAAGACATGTCAATGATGTGAAAGCATAGAAAGCCTAGAATTTTCTGCACACCTTGCTGTAGAAGAGAACTCAAGTAGCCAGGCCATAGTGCAAAGCATAAAAATGAAAATTCCGTTCCATGAGTGTGGTGGTTTGTATATGCTTGGCCCATGGGATGTGGCACTATTATGACATGTGGCCTTATTGGAGGAGGCATGGCCTTGTTAGAGGAAGTGTGTCACTGTGGGGGTGAGCTTTGAGGTTTCTTTTTTTTAAGTTTTATTGCATTATGATGAGAAAAGTTACATGATTTCAAATTATCTGGATTTGTTAACATTTAAAAACACATTTTATTTATTTATTTATTTTATTTATTTATTTTTATTTATTTTGGGGGGGGCTGGTGAGATGGCTCAGTAGGTAAGAACACTGATTGCTCTTCCCAAGGTCCTCATTTCAAATCCCAGCAACCACATGGTAGCTCACAACCACCTGTAATAAGATCTGATACCCTCTTCTGGTGCACCTGAAGACAGCTACAGTGTACTTACATATAATAATAAAATAAATCTTTGGGAAAAAAAAAGAAGTCCGTTTTAAAAAAAAAAAACAAACATATTTTAAATGAATAGAATTAAATCACATTCTTGTTTTCCTTTTGTATCCCAACTCCTCCCAAAGACCCCCATTCAATGCCTACAATATCTTTTTTGTCATATTCTTTAAAATTTATAAAATATTATAACAATAGAAATGAGAATTATAAAAGTTGTTTGATATATAACAACAATCAATTTAACAGTCTTATGTAGATGCTTGTCTACGGCAATACTGAAAATACATGTTTTTCTCAATATAAATTTTAAAGTGTTTTTGTTTGTTTGTTTTGTATTTAGTAGAGCTTAAAATCTTGGCTCTTACTGTGGTAACTTGATACAAGAGTTACAAACGTCAAGCAAAGCATTCAGTCTCACTCTTTGTTGTTCTCTTATAAGCCTCATCCCAGTTTAATTGTCTACATTTCTTTTGGGTATATAAATACTTTTAAAATATGTAAGCTGTTCTGAAAACCAGAGTATAGTGTAAAAACATGAAATAAACAATACTACTAATAGAGAGGCTAAGATAGGAAAAGCAAGATCTCAAGACCATTATGTTGTACACAGCAAGACACTGTCATGAACAAACAAGATGAAAGTGTATATGAATTGTATAAAATTGGACCTATTTCTCCAATTACCAAATTAGAGAGAGCATTGGATGACAATCAAAAAATTTCCAATTCCTCATATTATTGGATTTCAATCGATTAGGATATGTTGGTAATATTAATTTTCAAATTAATATATTAAGAAAAAGTAATTGTCACTTCCTGTTGTTTTTGTTGTTAAGAGGTGGAATTAGGTTTGTGTGGATTTGTTGAAAGATTACTTTCTTGCTTCTTCTAGGGTGTAGTTTTGCTCCTTATGTTGATGTTTTCCATCTATTACCCTCCGTAGGGATGGATTTGTGGAAAGATATTGTGTAAATTTTGTTTTGTCATGGAATATCTAATTTTTTCCATCTATGGTAATTGAGAGTTTTGCTGGGTATAGCAGCCTGGGGCAGCATTTGTGTTCCTGTAGGGTCTGTATGACATCTGCCCAGGATCTTCTAGATTTCATAGTCTCTGGTGAGAAGTCTGGTGTAATTCTGATAGGCCTGCCTTTATAGGTTACTTGATCTTTTTCCCTTACTGCTTTTAAAATTCTTTCTTTGTTTAGTGCATTTATTGTTTTTATTATTATATGATGGGAGGAATTTCTTTTCTGGTCCAGTCTATTTGGAGTTCTGTAGGCTTCTTGTATGTTCATGGGCATCTCTTTCTTTAGGTTAGGGAAGTTTTCTTCTATAATTTTGTTGAAGATATTTACTGGCCCATTACCTTGGGAGTCTTCACTCTCTTCTATACCTATTATCCTTAGGCTTGGTTTTCTCATTGCATATTGGATTTCCTGGATGATTTGGGTTAGGAGCTTTTTGCTTTTTGCATTTTCTTTGACTGTTGTGTCAATGTTTTCTATGGTGTCTTCTGCCCCTGAGATTCTCTCTTCTATCTCTTGTATTCTGTTGGTGATGCTAGCATCTACGACTCCTGATTTCTTTCCTAGGTTTTCTATCTCCAGAGTTGTCTCTCTTTCTGATTTCTTTATTGTTTCTATTTCCATTTTTAGATTCTGGACAGTTTTGCTCATTTCCTTCACCTGTTTGATTGTGTTTTCCTGGAGTTCTTTAAAGGATTTTTGTGTTTCCTCTTGAAGGACTTCTAGCTGTCTACCTGTGTTTTCCTGTATTTCTTTGAGGGTGCTATTTATGTCTTTCTTAAAGTCCTATATCATCATCATGATAAGTAATTTTAGATCTGAATCTTGCTTTTTCCCGTGTGATGATGTGTCCAAGACTTGCTAAGGTGGGAGTATTGGGTTCTGATGATACCAAGTAACATTGGTTTGTGTGTTATCTCTAGTGCCACCTGCCCTTGATAAATCTGACCAGAGCCTGTCTTTTCTGTGATCCTCGTTGTATCAGAACTCTTCAGAGTCAAGCTGTCTCTGTGATCCTGTGATTCTGGGATCCTGTGACCCTGGGCTTGTTAGAGCACCTGGGAGTGGAACTTCCTCTGGGTGTTTTGGGACTGACTGCAGAGTTTGCACCCAAGGTCTGCTCAGGGCACCAGCCAGCCAAGACAGACTGGAAGGAGCCTGAGCCACTGGGCTGGCAGAGTTCCTGTGTGCCTGGGTACTGCTGGTCCCAGTTACTCTCGGTATTCGGACAGATGTTGTGTGCTCCTCACCTCTGATCCTGGGCATGTTAGAGCACCTGGGAGTGGAGCTTCCTCTGGATGTTGTGAGACTGACTGCAGAGCTTGTGCCCAAGTTCTGCTCAGGGCACCACCCAGCCCAGACAGACCAGAAGGAGCCTGAGCCACTGGGCTGGCAGAGTTCCTGTGTGCCTGGGGCTTTGAGGTTTCTATGCTAAGCTCTGCCCAATGTGGTAAGAGAGCTTCCTCCTGGCTGCCTTCAGATCAGGATGTAGAACTCTTGACAACACTAGCACCATGTCTACCTGCACACTGCCATGCTTCCTCTCATGATGATGATGGACTAAACCTCTGAAACTGTAAGCTAGCACTAATAAAATGTTTTCCTTTATAAGAGTTGCCCTGGTCATAGTGGTTCTTCACAGCAATGAAACCCTAAGCAGGACAGTGAGAGAGAGGTTGAAATGGTCTTGAGGATTTCATCTTACTTATCAGATCTTCCAGACTTCTCAGCTTTATGGGACTCTTACTGTTTTATTTTCTAAACAACTTTAGTTTCCAGTCTTGTATCACACAGCTTTGCCCTTTCCTCCGTTCTGAATTTGGTTGATGTACTGGCTGGTTTTGTGTGTCAACTTGACACAGGCTGGAGTTGTCACAGAGAAGGGAATTTCAGTTGGGGAAGTGCCTCCATGAGATCCAGCTGTGGAGCATTTTCTCAATTAGTGATCAAGGGAGTAGGGCTCCTTGTGGGTAGTGCCACCCCTGGGCTGGAAGTCTTGGGTTCTATAAGAGAGCAGGCTGAGCAAGCCAGGGAAAGCAAACCAGTAAAGAACATCCCTCCATGGCCTTTGCATCAGTTTCTGCTTCCTGACCTGCCTGAGTTCCAGTCCTGACTTCCTCTGGTGATCAACAGCAATGTGGAAGTAAGCTAAATAAACCCTTTCCTCCCCAGCTTGCTTCTCGGTCATGATGTTTGTGCAGGAATAGAAACTCTGACTAAGACAGTTGAGTAAAGAATTCCAATGTGTATGATCTGGTCAAAGAAACCTCAACACTGAAATTATAATAATGAAATATGCATATTACTTTATGTCTTTATTGAAATCTTAAAAACCTCTTCTCACAGTTATGAAAGCTTTTAAAGCAAGCCTAACTGGTGTGGTACAATCATTCCTGCAATGATAATTAAGCCTTGGGGTTCAGACAGGATTCAGGCTCAACTGCAGCTGGCTATCATAGAACGCCATCAGATTATTCACAAGCACTGTGGCCATTTGTGTCCTGTATTGTGATATGCATTCATTATGCAAATTTGATCTATAATCGCTTGCTCACATATGTTCCATTTTCAAGTGTCCCACAGAAAATGGAGAACACAGAGCTCTAGTTCAGATTATATCATGGCCTCCAGACCTTCCACCAACTGTGCTTGGAGCTTGCCTGAGTCATAGGCTACTCTTTGTGATTCTGGCTTCTGTGTCCACACTTCCATTCATTGGTTCTGAAATTAGGTGGATAAAAATTGATCACTCAGAAAAAAAAGTAGTGATCAGCTACTAGAAGAGCCTGAGACCCTGAGTACACTGTCTTCATTCAATCCATCTTTATCTTTGTTGCATATATGAGTCAATACTCTTGGGTTGACGAGTGATCAGCCTGACCCAGAGTGACCTAATCAAAGGAAGGAGAGAACTGTTGTCTTCCATGATGGAAACATCCTGGGGCAGGTCTGGCTTCCAGCAAGAGTACACCTAGGAGTTTACACAGTACCAGCAAGTATCATCTCCATAACTGTCTCTCAACTCTGCTGTCTTCTGAGGCCATTATCAAACATGGTTTCCCAGTGTGGTGGTCCAAAGCACTTGCATGCTTAATCAGCTTCATATCCATCAGAAAATCAAAACCCTTCAGAGGCTAGTGAGATAGTACAGTAGATACACCTGCTGCCAAGCCTGACAATCTGGGTTTGATTCCTGGCACCTACATAGTGGAAGAGACTCAACTCCCATAAATTGTCCCCTGAACCCTATTCATTCACTATAGCACATGTGTGAGTTTGCGTTTGCACGTGCACACTAAATAAAAGATTCCCCCTTTGCCCCTTGCTGCCTGCTGGCTTCAAGGTCATGAGAGTGGAGGATCGGGCCCTGTACCTCACCAGGGATGTCACTGGTGAGCTGGCTCTGAGCTTGTGAGTAAGGGAGAGCTGGCCCTGCCCCTTGTCTGTGATGGGGTGATATCAACGAAGGAGAGATATCCTTGTCCCCACCCCTCACCTTTTGCCACTTGTGGCAGGTGAGAGGAGAGCTGGCCCAATCCCTTACTGGCTACAGAGTGCAGAACTTGGAAGAGCACGCTCTACCTTGCCTGAACAGCACAGTAGAGCTGGCCCTGGTGGTGAGGCACGGGTGATCTGGCCCCAAGGACATAAGAGCAGGAGAGATGACCCTAACCCTTGCTGACTGTGGCTTGGGTGAGTTAGCTTGGACAGAACTGGAGAGCGTACCCTGGTGTGGGTACAGGAGGGCTTGCAGGTTGACCAACTCAGCTATCTCCCAGGTCCAGATCCAGAGCTTTGAGTTGATCCACCCTACCCCGTCTAGGATATGATCTGCTAGAGTGCATGAAGGGCCCAGTCCTTTAGATCCAAAGCTGCAGGTTCTCCATGACACAGGACAACATGATAACCAAGAGGAGTCCCAGTGGGGATCCAGTATAGATAGTGTAGCAGAAGCCTTGAAACAGACCAACGTCTCATTGCAATGAATATTTGCAAGTGAAGATGTGTGAGCAAAGAGTACACTGTGGGACACACTGCAACACACTACAGCTTGCAGGACAAGATGCTTCAAGGTTTGGGGTGTGTTTTTATTACCATTTTATTTTATTTTGGCAGGGTAGTTGCAAGGGTGGAGGGCTCGAAGGGACAAGGAGATGAGCGAGAATAAAACACATGGTGTGAAATTCACAATGGATCAATAAAAAAACTAAAAAATAATTAAAAGTATTTAGAAATCTAAAAATAAAAATCAATAACTAAAATAAAATGTAAAGCCTTCTCCAAAGACACTATTTGAGCTACATGTTCATGCTAAGCCAATTTCTATGGCAGGAACGTGTATAATGTTCCTGTCAGCAAGACTCATACTACTTACCTATCTTCCCTAGCATAAAGCTGACAAGAATGCTCAGACAGGAATGCTCAGAAAGGGGGAGTGAGCGCACCTGTTGGTTGCCTCAGTTGAGGTAATTAATAGTAGCTTCTATAATAAGCAAAACCAACTATGCGCGGCTGAATGGTAAGTTGCATTTTTTTATCCCTGCGAAGTCTGATGTTGAGAGGTTCTGGTTGGGTACCTCCCTTGGCAGCACTCCACCAGCACTGACTCAGGAATCCACGCTTCTTCCATTCTGGAAGGCTGCTATCTGCATCGCAGTCTCCAAGGTTGCCATGGGAGGGAAAAAGTGAGTCGGACACTGTGTAACTGCTTGCAGCTGCCTTGGCTTTAAAATGACACATCAGTCTGTCTCTGCGTTCATTGGTGAGGATGAGGTCATGTGGTCTTGCACAGATGCAGGGGGCAGGGGATGGGGAAGGAAATTGAGATGTGTGCCTGGGAAAAGGAAACAGATTTGTGGCCACCTGGCCAGCCTCTGATAATAAAAAGAAAAATCCCAATTCACATTTAACACACCAGAAGGGGTCAGAGGCTCTACTTGATTCAGCAAAGCATGGAGTTGGAGGCAACTAGGTCCTAAGAGGTGAGCTGGTTGTATACTTGGACAGAAAAATGGGAAAGGAAGGACCCCCTTTCTGATACAGTGCACTGCGAGTGTATTGAATATTTCAAAGGGGAATAAAGAAGCGCACTTCTTCCCCAGATACCAGAAACCCACCACACTCACCAACTGGACCAACTTGTCAAACCTTGTTCCTAGCAGCCATAGACTGAAAAACCTGACGTGGGCATTATCAAGAGACTGTGAGCCCCATCTTTTATTAGTTTAGTAAGTAGTCCAGTCCTCTGAGCTCTCAGTTGCTTATCTGCCTATTCAGAACTCCCAATGAAACTTAAATTCCCATTCATTTCCAGTATTTCCCATTACAACAGCAGCAACATCTGGTTTTCCTAAAATGTTCCTAACCTGAGGACCTCAAGAGTATATTTTCCTAGTTGTTTGTGTTTAGGGTACTATACCGAAAAATAAATCAACAGCAATTCGTATAAGCTCTGAGTGTGAGAGGTGATGTCTCGTGTAAAGGTGATGTATCTTCCATGCATGTAGCAAATATTTTACTCCCAGAATGCACTTTGCAGATTCGAGTATCATAGCACCTGCTAATGCTTAGTGAGTATCAACTGTTCAAAGCAAGGAGAACAAGTGTCTGTGGCATGCTCAGCCACAAATAGGGCATCTATATAACAGACACACACAGACACACAGACACACAGACACACACAACTTCCCTGTCAAGACTAAATTACCATTGTAGAAGAGGGAACAGAAAGATTGTATGAGCCAGAGCTCAGGGATTCCAGACATGACAGGAGCGTTATACACATAAAATCACAGCAGCTGTGGCCACATGCACAAGACCTTTGTAACTCAGGTGACAGCAGATGCTGGAGAGGTTGTGGAGAAAGAGGAACATTACTTCATTGCTGGTGAGA
>NW_022196915.1:16301853-16307281 GCF_008632895.1 Mastomys coucha
AAAAAAAAAAATCAATCCATATTCCAGCACAGAGGACAGGAAAATCCCATGAGCTAAGGAGTTGATGGCTTCTGAGAGGGAGAGAGTCAGTTTTCTTTAGGGATGTGATGTTTGGTCCATAATATTTCAGTGGCCAGCTCCTCGCTCCTGAGTATGTGACTCATTGGTATAGCTTTAAAAAAAAAAAAAAAAAAGGAGAATACAAAGTTAGGAGGATAGGGGGTGGGATTAAAAGATTGGAAGAGACATGGGATGGGTGAATATGACCAAAACACATTGCGTGCATGTATGGAATTCTCAAAATTAAAAAAAAAAAAAACCACCATGCTTTCAAAAACTTAGTGAGTGTATCGGTTGTTCTATTACTCCCATCTGACAGAAACGATGTAAGGGAGGCTTTATTTTGGCTCTTGGTTTCAGGGATCTCAGGCAAGCATGGCAAGGAAGATTAAGGCAGAACAGGTACATCATGATAACTAGGAAGCAGAAAATAGGACACGGGCAAGTTATGGCTCAGCAGGACATGCTGACACACAATCCCCTTGGTGACCTACTTCCTCCAATAAGGCTCTACTCCTACCATTGTCAACCATCCTACCATCATAACATGAATCCACCATTGAAGCCTTAAGCATCTAATTGACTGGAAATACCTCACAGACACATCTGGAGGTATACTTCACTTTTCTTTGGGGTATTTCTTAGTTCAATAAAGTTAAGGGTCAGGGTTAAGCATAATAGTACACTATGCTAAAGATGGAGTTGAGAAGAGCAAGCAGCTCCCTTCAAGGCCCAAAATGAGAATAATTATCTCTTCCTAGGAGGAAATAGCTTCATTTGGGGGAGAATTCCAATTACTTCACCAAAAGACCCTCATCTATGGTCCTCAGGGATGTGAATGCCGGGCCTATGCTTTGAGCAAATCTGCTGACCTCAAGGGTTTTGTGTCCTTTCAAAGAACACTCATGTTTTCACAGTCTCATTGACAGCGTTTGGTGGGTCCAGACAGGAAACCAGCTTGGCTTCCGACACCCCAAACAATCCCCTTTGTGCGACTTGTTCCAGAAGCCTCTCTCTCTAAGCAAGCCTCCAACTCAGAGTGGCTCCTGCCTTCCTTAACTCATCAAAACATAACTGTGGCAACGACTCATTCTCTCAGTTCTCTGCCAAACACTGGGTTAGCCAACCAACTTGATAATGTGATTCATGATCGCCTGTGATAACATTTCCCAAATAACACATGTTCCTTTCCACGGAGGCCTCCGTGAGATAAATGACCTGCCCCCGTATAGACAAGGACACGTGCAAATCGTGGTAGAGAAAATCTGCTTGGGAGACAAATCTGTCTTAGCAATCCCACGCTGAGTTCAGCTGTGGCTGGAGGCCTGCCGAACCACCATGGCTGGCTTCAGATCCGTGAGGCAGGTAGCAATTCCTCAAGGAGGGTGGCTGCAAAAATCTGCTTAATTCTCAGCCCCCCTGCCTCCACCTGCATCCATCATGTGCATTTGCTCTCCAGACTATGTAAAAGACTACAATATGTTTTTTTTTTTCCATTTCATATGGATGTCTTTGAGAGGTCATCACTACTTTTCTCACCAGGCCTTTTTAGGATTTCTTTTTTGTGTTTCCTTTGCAGACCTTCACAGTCTGATCCACAAAATTGTGTCTAAAGCACCGAAAGCCAGACTGAGAGACACATGCCAACCGCATCTGGGCTTACTCTAAGACTCTTACTCCCTCTTTTAAAAGACTGTATTGAGGCGTGACTGTGGCAGTGGCAGAGATTTCTGTTACGGATTCTGTTTAACTGACTATGGTTCAGTGCTTGCCGAGAAAATATTTAAGGCCATGCTTCCAAAAGCAGCTTGACACCCTCCTACGGGCACAAAACCTTAGTGATTTTTACACCCCGAAATAGAGCAACACACATACCTCACTGATGCCTCATTTCGGTCCCAGACACACCTGGGTAGCCCTCACATCTCACAAATTCAAATTTGGGGGAATCTTTCTGAGAAATAGACCTACTTAAATTTCCATCAGACTGGCCTAAGAGGGCACCAGAGACCACATCATGTACTTGGGTCACCACATCAGAGAAGCAACCTCTAAGTAGGACGTTCATGAGGAGTGGGATCGATACCTGAACCATCCACCTGCTGTGTCTCAATTTGGCTTAGCCAGTTAACAGAGGCTGGGGAGCCAGGAAACCTGGGGCCCTGCAGAAAATTGAGACTGTATGACCTTCTGCAAGAGACTGTTGGAGACTCTGTTCCTCTGTTTTCAGGATGAGTTGGGGTAAGGAGAGTTTGGCTTCTGTCCGACTCAGCCTTTCCACTGCTAGGAGGTGGCGAGGGGGAGGTTTTCTGTTCCAAGAAACAGATGAAGGGTTGGATCCTCTCCCTAAAACATATGCAGAGACCAAGAATATGACAAAGAATCAGAGGCCTGAGATCAACCTGAGGCCTCCTCAGCAAGGTACCCTCAAAACTTCCTTTTCCTAACAACATGACAACAAAGTCAATGGATGAGTTTTCTTTCAAAAAAAAAACAGGAGTCACACTTGAGCTCTCTTCCCCACATCTAGCTCTCTGATTTCCTATCAGCGCTAAGGATCCAAGAGAGTCCCCAAAGGCATCCTGCATCTCATAAGAACTCCCCACTCTTGTTTCCTGAGCCCATTTCCTGCCGAGCAGCTTCCCTACCATGATGAAGCCCAAGCCACACCTGATAAACTCCTTTCTGTGTGGAGTATTCCCTCGGCCTGGACCAGCGGTTCATGTGGCTTTAAGATCTCAGTTCTTCTGTTCCCTTCCTAGGAAAGTCTACCTGTGGTCAGCAGTTTGCCTATCCTGCAATCACCATGGTATAAAGGTTAATTGCATCAGCTTGATTGGGCTAAGAATCTTCTAGAAAATTGGTACAGCACACTTCCAAGTCTGTCTGTGACAGCGTTTCCGGAGACAACTAGAATGTAAAGGCACTGGATGGATTAGAGAGTGATTAATTAACTGGCTGATAGATTAATGGTCTGATCTCTTAATGGATTCATAACAGGGTGCCACTGTCAGGAAGTGGTGAAAGACAGGAAGTAGGTTACTAAGGATGTTTTCCTGGGGACTGTATTTTTACCCTGGCGATTCCCCTTTATCTCTGGTCCCTGTGCAGCATGATGTCATTTACCCTTCTGTACCGTGTCCTCACCATGATAGACTGTGCACTCTGAAGCCATAAGCCCAATCCTCTTCTAAGTCACTTTTCTCTGGTATTTAATCACAAAGCCTCCTACAAGTGTCTTTGTGGCAGTTATCACTGATTGGAAATATCCTGGTCCTATATCCTTCACCTCACCTGCCTCCCCTTCCTTCTTCCCCATTTATGCCCATTGTGTCTTCTACCAGAATCCTCTGGTCCTTCCATGGCTTGAGAACTTTGTATTCTGCCCATATATTTGTTGGATTAATTAATAACAGTTAAATCCTTTGATGCTGTGCAAAAAATAGAGTGACTTCTTTTAAAATGATGTAAGTTGATCTTTAGGAAGACATGATTAAAATGTCACTAATTTCACCTTAGAATATTTCTTTAGACTGCCTTCTCACTCCTCTGAGATTGCCCATCAGTTTTACTCAGATCTCCCCTGAAAGCTCTCCAGTTTCTGCTTTTCTTCCTAAGACTCCAGAGAACCCTGTTCCGACTGGGACCCAGGACATCTTTACATAGGAGGCCGGCAGCCACTATGTAAGGTGAAGACTAAGGTGTGTTCCCTCCCTCTGTGAGCAGACATGGGTTCCAGTGCAGCCACTGCCTCAGTTCACTCCCTCAGAGGACACACTTGCTTTTAATTGTTTTATTTATTTACATTCCAAAATGTTGCCCCATTTCCCAGTCTCCCTCTAAGAGTTCTTCACCCCATGCCCCTTCCCCTATGCCTCTGAGAGGGGCTCTCCTCCCAACCCCTTCTCCCATCAACCAAGTTAGGGGAAGGATTGAAGGAGCTGAAGGGGATGACAACCCCAATGGAAGACCAACAGTATCAACTAACAAAGACCCCCCTCAGATCTCCTAGAGACTAAGCCATCAACCAAAGAGCATGCATGGGCTGGTGTGGTCCATTCCATGGCCCCCCAGCATGTATGCAGCAGAGACACTTTCTTACCTTCAATGTTCCTCCTCTGTAGATGACAAATTCCTTTACAGGGGTGTGTGTGGTAAGACTGCCAGGAGCTCTCTCTGATAGCTGTTTGCTAAGTGGAAGTCACACTGTGATTCAGATTTTATAGGAAAAAGGTAAGAGTACTAGTTACCATTGTACTAACCGTGTACAAACCGTACACAACCAAATAACCGTGGCCAAAGGCAACTTAAGGAAGAGTGTATTTTGACTTCTGGTTCCAGAAGTGGTCCATAATGGTGAGGAAAGGCTAGCAGCACTAGGAGCAGGAAGCCGAGCAGTCACATCTCAATCACACACAGGATGCAGGGAAACCCTGACTAAGACAGACATCTAAGACTTTGGATGACAGACAGGTTGACAACGAGCACTAGACCCCAGAGAGTACTGTCCTTTGGGGAGAATCAAGCAAGTTCTCTTAACCCAATGAACTCGGTCTCTTCTTACTGATGTTCAGATCCATACAGGCTGGTGCCACCTAAGGAATCTGAGCAGAAAATATCTGTACAAGAGGGTACCAGTGCCCAGCTGGTGTTCTGCCTCAGTGTAGTCTCACATGATGTTTGGGACTACAGGAACCAGCATTTACGATGGCAGTTAGTGACCTAAGCACACAGTATCCATAACCTAACTCTGGAGAAACACCTTCCTCTTGCTTTGCCCTTGTAAAACTATTTATAAACATAGGATCAGCCCCCAGTCCAAGGAAAACCCTGCACCTCGCACAGAGATGCTAAAGATAAAGGTACCAATTGACTGGAAATTATACTTCACTCAGTAGAAACATTATCTCCAATTAGCATAAGCATCTAATGAACACTAAAAGGGGAAAAACTAATTACAGGACTCACAAGCTGTCTGGGTTGAAGGGAATCTCACAGGTCAGTATAAAAGTGGGTCTGTCCTCTTACACTACGAGAAGATCTACAGAGCCAACTAATCTGGCCCATGGCGGGTCAGAGAGACTGAACCACCAATAAAATAGCATGCATGGACTGGACCTGGCCCTCCTAAACATATATAGCAGATGCACAGCTTGGACTTCATAGGCAACCCCTAAGAATTAGAGCAGAAGCTATGTCTGACTCTAACTCTGCTGCCTGCCTCTGGATCCCTTTCCCCTAGCTGGGCTGCCTTGCCTGGCCTCAGTGGGAGAGCATGCATTTAGAACTGAGGAGACTTCTCCTCCTCCTATTGATGATCGATTTTGCAATCCTCTACCATACACATGCTGCTTGAACAATCAGACCC
>NW_022196915.1:16310298-16333613 GCF_008632895.1 Mastomys coucha
AAAAAAAAAAAGAACTGAGGAGACTTGATGTGTCAGGGCAGCTTGGGGTTGTGATGGGGGAAGGGGAGTGGGAGGCTGGGACTGGAGCGGAGGGCTGTGATTGATCAGTATATAAATTAATTAATTAATTAAAATGTATCTTCTCCCCCACCTTTTCCAACCCCTAACCATTACCAGGAGCCCCCCCCCTTGCCATGCCTCTAGCAAATTTCTCACATGTCCACCACCTTCCACCCAAGGCGAACTACAGTTCTCAGGAAATCTTCCCTCAAGTAGATTCAATACTGACTTCCTTGAAGCACCTATTAGCAAGGTTTGCCTAAATCTTGCCACTGAAGCAACATAAACACACCTTTTTCTACATATATGCCTTCCATGTTTGAAAAGTTAGCTTACGCCTAGACATGGATATGCCATTTGTCCTTGCAATAGCTCCTCCATCCAGACTTTGTCCTGGAATAAGAGTATGTTAGTTTTGTTTTATTATGTGATGGGCAGCAATGTGTTCATTGAAAACAGCTCCTTCTTCAGCTCCAGGGATGAATTCTAGTTTATCTTCAAAACTGAAGAGTTAAAGGGGTGGTCACATGATACAAACTGGCCGATGACATATAAGAGGAAGTCTGTTAAGAAACTTCTGGAACAGCTTCTATTTCCTAATTAATGGAAATGTCCTTGGGATGAGATCCCAGCATCCCTGTCTTCTACTTCTCCTTGCCTTGCATGCAGTTGAAGGGGGAAGTGCAGTTGAGGGCAAATATCTTGGAATCATGAGGTGACAAGCATAAAGATAAGAGACCAAGATACCATGTGTGCAGAGCATAAATCCAGGAGGAGCTTGAGCCTTGGATAAAAATGAAGCATTGTTGCTCATACAGAGATGGCCTACCTCAGTCATCCTGCTCAATGACATAACTGTGCTTTGATCAACCAATATGGAAGTTGTAGCAGAATATATTCTAACCAGGAACAACTCAGCAGAGCTGCGGGTGTCTCGCCTCCCAGGCTGAGATGGATTAGCTATTTCAAGCCTTTTCCTGAACCCCACATCTCTCCTTGGTACAACTCATCTGTCAGGCAAAATGATGAAACTCAAGCCTGCAAATTCCTGCCAGGCAGAGCTACTCCTTCCTCAGTCAACATCCCAGCCTGTGCTTTAACCAGCAGCCATTGCCCATATTGGTTGTGGTTTGCTATAACTCAGAAATCTCCAGGCTCTCTTTCCCTCATATGGACCATGCAGACCTTCTTACTTGGATCAGAGTGTGAGGCTTTATTTAGATTTATCTTTTTTATATCTGTGCTCCCTCCGTGTTACCTGGCTTGACCTGACTCCTTTGGCTGTCCATGTGGCTTTGAATCATCATTTCTTCATCCTATTAGCTCTTCTCTCAACCCCATGACTGCCTAGAAATATAATCCTTATGCTTTCAATATACTCACACGGGGCAAAAATGGCTTGGAAGGGGGGTGACCAACCCACAACTAAGTAAGACCACAGATGAATGCTAGCACAGTAGCAGCCGCTGGTCTAACATTGTTAACAATCCTAATAATGTAAAACACAGTACCTTCACATCCATTTTAATTGAATCTTTTCTGGTACCAATGCCAAGGGAAGGCAGGAGTTATCCCACAGGAAGGAGCTAACCATGCTGAGGGAGAAAATAGTGATGGGAATCCAACATGTCCCATGATTTAATATTATGACATATGTCAGTCTCTGCATTCTGAGTGTCCTGTAACAAAAGCTTGTTGGGTTATGTGCAACAAAATATGAGTCGAAAGGACTCCTGGGGATTTAAGAGCTTTGCTCTGAAGAAAACTGCAATTGGATTGCATACAGGCATTCATTTGATAGCAATAAAACATTCTTAGAATTTATAAAGCAGGGCACGTAACAGTATATACTTTTATTGTAGACATAATAAGCAGACCCAAAGGGAGAGTGGGGGGACTTGAATAGTGTCTGTGACAAGCAAGAATGGAGAAAATAGGAGGGCTGGGAGGGAAAGAACTAAACAAATGCTGAGAAGGTGATCAGAGTGAGTGCTTTTGAACTGCTTGTTGCTTAAAAATCTGAACCACCTGCCACAGTTAGCTTTAGCCGTCTACTAGATACAAATGTCATCACATGAGAAGAAGAAGCATCAACTAAAGAATTTTCCAGATCAGATTGGCCTGTGGCCATGTTTGTAAAGCATTTTCTTGATTGCTTACTAATTGATGCAGGAGGGTCCAGCCCACTGTGGACAATGCCATCCCCTGGGCAGGTGGATCTAGGTTGTATAAGAAAGATAGCTGAACAAGCCAGAGGGAACAAGCCAGGAAAGCAGCACTCCTCCATGGAGTCTGCATCAGTTCCTGCCTCCAGGTTCTGACCTGTGTTCCTGCCTTGGTCTGAATGATGAATGGTAACCTGTAAGCCAAAATAAACCCCTATGAGCTGCTTGTGGTCATGGTGTTTATCCCAGTATCAAACCCAAACACCACCACATTCAATTATGTCCAATATCCACCATAATTTCTTCACATGGTACCTATTACCATTGCCAGTTCCATCAGAACCAACATCATCACTGTCACTACTGCCACCAACACCAACTGTACCGCTAGGAACAACACCACCACTGCCAGACGACCACCGTCAAAGCTGTGATTATGATGATGCATATAGCCACCAACACTGCTACTGTCCAAATCCTTACTTGACTGGCCATTAAAAAAAAAAAAAAAAAGAAAATCAGCCGGGCGGTGGTGGCGCATGCCTTTAATCCCAGCACTTGGGAGGCAGAGGTAGGCAGATTTTTGAGTTCGAGGCCAGCCTGGTCTACAGAGTGAGTTCCAGGACAGCCAGGGCTGCACAGAGAAACCCTGTCTCAAGAAAAACCAAAAAAAAAAAAAAAAGCCCTCATCCCCCCACTCCCCTCCCCTAGCAGGTACTGTCCGAGGTTCTGAACCCAGGACAAGACCTGGATTAGAGCTCTGGCTCTCTGATTGGCTGGTGACCATAGATGAGTCACTTTACTTTTTTGCATTTCAAATCAATGAATTCATGTTGAATGAAGAACTAATACCATATTATTTCGTGTCTGTTCTTAAAGTCCACAGATACAAAATGTGCTACAAGGCAAGCAGGTTTATTGCTCTCCATCTCCAGAGAACCAGAAGCTGTGGCTGAGCTGTCTCTGACTGCCCATACCTCTAGGGCTGATGATTTTAAACAAGAAACAAAAAGTCACCTGAAAATGTACACAGAAAAATGTATGTCTCCACATACATTAAATGTGTGTGGCTTTTAAATCTATTCTCAAAGTGTGCCTGCTCCTAAAAATACTAGCCAGGATGGCTGACATCTAGATGGGACTTGATATTTTGACATTGTTTGCTTGTTTGTTCAATGTCTCTTTACCCCATAGAATGAGACTTACAGATGACTTTGTCGATCCAAGTGTTTTCTTCACCTTTACACACAGAAGGTTCACAGCATTGCATTAATGAAAATGGAAACATCTGTTGCATCTACGTTTGGGATGCTTGTGTGGAAAGAGCAGAAGAGCTATGAGTAAATAAAGGAAAACTTTGCTTGTTGTATAACCAAGTGATTTCATAATCACAACATTTTCTACAGGAAAAAAATGGAATAAAGGCTGATAAAAGTTGACCTCAAGACTGCATGCAACACTCTGAACTTTGGTGTTAACTCTAAGCTTGAGCCTAAAACCAAAACAGTGCCTCTGTAGTCTCAGACACCATTAGGAAGCTGTCAGTTTAAATGGTATAATCAGGGGTAGGTAAGCATGTTGCTCTGCACATTTTACACAGGGATGATGCTGAGCAAAAGCCTACACAACACACTATGCAGAGACTCCATATCTCTTTTCTGTGCTTGCCTCACAAAAGGCTCCTCTTGGAGTTCCATTCTATCAGTGGTTCATCTGCATGAACCAATGCTCATGAACCAATGCTTAAGAACATTCACAGAACTGTTTTGAGCATTAACACATGTGGGAGACATGTAACATGAGGTAAGTAGATATTGCTGTGTTTGGAAAACTGAGGCTCAGGAAGCCAGGGCATTAATCTATGGTTCCATGAACACCGTGTGAACAGCCCTGCTTGTGTACATACCATTGAGGGGTTTATGTGTAAACTGAGGAGCCAGGAAAGTGAGCAAGAAAACAGGGGAGGTCATTTGGGACTCAATGGAAGTAGGGAAGAAAACACACGGAAGATATGTCTAACCTTGTTCGGGTCACAAGACACCTCACACGTCCAGAGGAGAGTCTCCGGGCATTCACACGGTCCTCGGGGGAACTTCCCGGCACTAAGAGGATGGCTGCTGGGGAGGACTTAAAGTGAAGTATTGGGCACAAGACAATGCCAAGAAGAAGAGCAGACTTTAAAGCTGCTGATACAAAATGCTTAGAACAAGCCTATCTTGTTCTAAATATCTTTCCTAAAATACTGCCTTGGTGCATGGTGCAGAAGTTAGACAAAGGTCACCCCCCACAAAAAAAAAAGATACACAAAGATAACTGAAGAAAGAAAATACCATTCAAACTACAGATTCTTCTAACCATTTCATTATTTTCCAGAAAGATTGTTCCAAGGTAAACTTGGCCAGCGAAACAGCACTGAGCATTAATCATTGATATAAATCTTTGACAGTTTCATGGGATAAAATTGTACCTTACTGCTGCTTTGATTTGCATTTCTTGGACTATTAAAAAAAAGGGTTTCTAAAATTTGTATTTGGAACAACTTTTTCTCTGACTTTCAACAGAGACTTTGTAACATGGTAGGTAGAACACACATAAAGAGCACCAGCAAATGTTAAATGCTGTGTGACTCTGAGCAAGGTTAGGCAGGTCTCTTCCACTTTTTTACTTCCTCACTTTTATTTGCAGTACATATGCCTAACTTAGTTACTGCGCCATTAACATGAGCCCTGCACAATGTATCAGGAGACAGGCTTTTGTCTCAGAGACACAGAAGTGGGTGTGTGGTTGTGTTTTGACATCAGAAAGTGGGGAAAATGGAACAGAGCCGTGTAAGGGAGCAGGTAATGACCTCACCTCATCAACCGGGTACAACAGTGGCTTTTCCCTAGCTCCCACCTAAATCTTTGGATTCTGAAAAGTTTTAAGGAGAAGAAAGAAGAGGTGTGGAGAAGTGACTCAGTTAGTAAAGTGCTTTTTATACAAGCATGAGGACTGCATTTGAATCCCCAGTATCCATATAGAAAAAGAACAGCTGGGCAGTATGGAGCATCTTCGTAATCCCTGCAATGAGAGGCAGAGGCAGATAGACCCTTGGAGCACAGGCTTAGCACCTGAAGGGATGAGTTCCATGATTCACGGGTTTAAGTAGAGGCATGTCTCAGCAAAAATAAGGTAGAGAAGAATGCAGAGCACACTAGATACTGACCTTGGTGACTCTGCATGCTAACATATAAATACATCCTCACAAAATAAACAGAGACAAGAAACACTTCTTCAAGCTTTCCTGGGACTCACTGAAGGTGTAGTAAAACAGTACTACATCTCATTTGAATAGACTTTGAGATTCATTTGGAGAAAAGCAGTAGCCACCTTGAGATGCTTTTATTACGAGTTTTCAGTGCAACACCAGTGGGGGTACAAGGAGAAATACTAAAATAACTACTTATAAACCTTAAATGAATTTAATTAGACAGCTAAAATGAAAAATGTCTAAATTATAAGCCATTGGAGACATGATTAATTACATGCACATTATGCAAAAAGCACAGTAACCACCCATGGCTTCCCTCCCAAATCTAGACATAAATATATTGTTGCCAGCAAGATAGCTCCTAATGGGGGTAGATGCAGACCCAGTGTCTGCAATCAAAGCCATAGGATTTGAACAGAAAGGGTTTCTAAACTGTCCTTAAGCCTACAGAGATCACAGAGTCACTTGTCCTCCCCAGTCAGGCCTCTGAGATCTCTGGTCTTTTTCCCAGAAGGCTAAGTCCAGTCTCTCCTCATTCCGTCATCCCTTCAGGACCAAGTACACAGCATGGCTGTTATCTGCCCTGCCTGCCTGTTATGATAGCAAACACTAATACATGCAGGGTGGGCCACCATTTAGGGAGACTAGTGATGATGGGCCAGTTACAATGTCATGGGGGAGGCAGATTTTCAAGCAATGCACAAATAAAATAATCCAATTTTTTATTTTATAAGATATATATATATACATATATATATATATATATACATATATATGAAAAAGAAATATTCTGGAAAGATATTTGAAAGATATATGAGGAAGAAAGGAACTGGGGTTAAATGACACTTTGCCCTGTTCAGCTGTGGTCCCCATTCTACAAGGATTTATTGAGACCCTTGATGGGTCATTGGCATGTTCCTAGGAAATGAGCTCCACAGTGATCAACATCAAGAAGATCCTGGGTCTTATGGAGACGTGTTCTGCTAGAAAGATCCAGACAACATTACAATAAACAAAAAATTGCATGGTATGTTATGAGAAAGAAAGATCTGTATGCACAAAAGGGTAAGTCGGTATGGAGGGGCAGGTGGAGCTATAGCCCAGGACTAGGGGACCTGGCAGATACAGGAGGTAAGCTGGAGGGTGTCTGAAGAAGGAGCTTCTCCAAAAGAGAAAACAGCAAGGAGAAAGGCCCTCAGGGCAGATACATCATGAATACACCCAGCATGGAGGCCAGCAGACCAGGTTAGATACAGTTAGGGCAGAAATGGGGTGTGGCACATGGTAAGGGTGTAGGTCTTATTCAGAAAAACCAAGAAGCCTCTGCAGGATTCCAAGCAAAGGGCTTAACTCCTATTTTTCATGTATGTGTATGCATGTGCTCATGCGTGCACATGAATGTGAAGGTCAGAGAACAACCTTGGGTGCAGTTGTTTGATGGCTATTCCATGTTTTTTTTTCCCTTGGTGAGATAGTTCCACTGGCCTGGAGGTCACCAAGTAGGCTAGGCTGACCACCAATATGTCCATGTCTCTGCATTCTCAACACTGGGATTACAAGCAGACATCATCATGCATAAATTAATCCAATGATATGGGGTAAAACCATATCATCATGCTTGCAAGGCAAGCACCTTACCAACTGAATGGTCTCCCCAGCTCAACTTCTGCTTTATTGAATGTAATTCATCTGTCATAGAATTCATCCATTTAAAATGCAATGATTTATTTTTTTAGTAAAAATAATTTGAGCAGCCTAATTTTAGAATACTTTTGTTTCTTCCTACAAAGGATGCACTGCATTCGCATTCAAGCCGGCCCCATTTCCTTCCTCACCTCAAGTCCTAGCAAACACTAATCCATGGTCTGTTTTTCCCTAGTGTGCCTGTTGCAGGCGTTTCAGCTTATTGAAATAAGCTGAAATCATGTAATACGTTGTCCAGTGGGACTAACATTTTCATACTGTGTTTAAGGTTCATCCCTGCTGTACCGGGTATCACTTCCCATTCTTCATTACTATATCTAACTATAGGCTATGCAACATGTTACTAATTCATTACTCTAAGCAGATATTTGGGTTGTCTTCACTTTGGACTCCTATGAATACTACTTTGAACCTTTATCTGCATGCCTGTCTGTTTGTTTGTTCTTAATTTACTGAGGAATTATTTAATTTTGTTGGGCAGCTGTACCACCGGGCATTCTCATCAGCAATATAAGAGGCTCAGATCCTCCACGTGCCACCCATGCTTGCATTGCCCAGGTCTTCTTTATTTAGCCATTCTCATAGGAATGAGGTCTTACCATATTATAGCTCTGATTTGCATTTCTCTAATGACTGATGGCATTAAACATCTTTTCATGTGCTTATTAGCCAATTGTATATATTATTTAGAGAAAATCTATTCAAATACTTGCCCATATAAAAATTGGCTTGTCTTTTTTTATGATGTCTTTAAAAGTTTATTCTAAGTGCTTATTTTAAAAAAAGCACATACCAGGAACACATATTATTTTTGAAAACAAGAAGAAAAGAAGAAATAATAATTTTTTTAAAAGCTGATTTTAAGAATGGGGAGATGGCTCAGTGAGTAAATGCGCAGCACACAAGCAGGAGGACCTGAGTTTGGGTACTTAACATCCACATAAAAGACTGGTGTCATCAGGGTATTCCCACAGTTTCAGCCCTATGGGGCATGGAGACTGGTGGATCCCTGGTTATTAAGAGTCCACTTTGCCAAATACATAAGCTGCAGGTTCAGTAAGAGAACCTGTCTCAAGAAATAAGGTAGAGAGTAACTGAAGACTCCTGATATGGATGTCTGGCTTCCGTGCATATGTGTATGCCCACGTACACACTTGCATATACCACACATGTGCGTGCACACACACATATGGGGGGTTGTGCAAGCACTAGCCCTTGGCGTACCTTGTGTTCTATCATTGATCAAGTGTAGATTCTCAACCAAGTGTAACACTCAGAAACCTAGACTGTCTCTGAGCTTTGATGTTCTAATTTACTGGGCTCAGTTAGGACAAAGATGATAGAGTACTTCAAATGAGGAAATAGTAACTTGAGCTTGTACATCACCACACAAGACACAAAGGCAAGGTCCCCATAGGGCAGACAAACCCATAGGAAAAAAAGAAGGTTACAGTTCCCTACAATGAGATGCATCTGACAATATTATGGGAACTAAGGTTGCTTGGTGAATGCTTAAGAGCAAAATTATCCTTGAATATGAGACAGGGTGATAGGATGGTAGTTCATGTTAAATTAACATTATTCTAGAATCAGATAAGGAGATTGCACTCACAAGTCCTAAAGGAGGCTCATAGAATACAAGGAAAAAACACAGATACCTAGAGGGATTATGTGAGAAATGAGTAGACAGATAGCCACGGGGCAGAAAACTAAAAGAAAATAGACTTGGTAGTTACAAGTCATTGCAACAAACAGGAACAGCACTGTCATGTCACCTATTTATAATAACTGCCGGCAGGGTGGGAAATGCTGTCTAGCTGGACAGCCATGCATAATTGTACATTTTTATTTACAGAAGAGGAAAGCATGCCTTAGTGGGCATCCCAGGGTCTCTTCTTCATACACCAAGAGTTCCAAATAGCAATAAACTATAAGACAGGTTTATTGGTGTCTTCTTCATATAGACAATATTTGCTCACGTGTTCATGTATTCTTCAAGCAGTTAATCATAGATTCTAAAGTTAGATTGTCTAGATGCAAATCAGTAGCACTAACTGTATCTTAGTGTTTAGACCAATGGCTTTCCCCTCGTTGACCCTCTGTTTTTCTTCAATACATCACGGGAATAACAATAGACCACACTTCCTCCAGGAAGTTGTTGAGAATTGACAGAAAGACTTGAAACATTTTTTTGTATAAAGTTCATAAAGTATGGATTGTTCTGGTCCCCTCCTTCTTCCTCTCCTCTCCCTAGCCTTTTCTTCTTACAACTGAACATGTGTAAGCCTGACTGAACACAAGTTGAGGAGCCTTTTGAAACAGTCCATTAAAATTATTAAGATCTAAAAATTGACCTTGGGAAATGGCTGCCATAGCTTTATTACATTGCTTGGGGTGGGGTAGAAAGCCTGGCTGTCTTGCTTCTGATTTCTCAGGGCTCTCCTTACATGCTTCTAAATTTAGATCTCAAGAATTATTGAGCTTCTACTTGGGGGGAAAAATAGTCTGAAGTTCTGCCAAAGCTCAAAGTAACTCTCCAGCTCTTTCTCCTAGAGTCCTTGAAAAGTGACTGGCCAAGGATTTACATTAGGGATGGGGCTAGATGGGGATGCTTGCTGTTGAAATTGCTGAGGAAGAGACAGGTGGACACAGTGAGGATTCCCTGCTAAACCGACCTCCTTCCTTAGAGCTTTGGGCTGAGTCTTTGTGGGCATTTGTGGAAATTAGGAAGTAGAAAACAAACAAAACATCAGAACCCACTAGTGGTTTTTTTCTTTTCTTTTTTTTTTTTAAGTAAGATTCAAAACATATTTCAAAGGTGAAGACATGCCTTAATTATTTACTTTACTTTCTAAGATGGTTGCATGTCAGGCACTGGGCACCTGTGGAACAGAAACGAGAAGAAACCAAGAACCCAGATAACTATACAGAGCCTCTGTGTGTGTGTGTGTGTGTGTGTGTGTGTGTGTGTGTATGCACATATGAACATTTGCATGTGCATTGTACATGCTTGTAGGGCCAGGAGTATGGGACAATGAGGGCTTAATCTGGTTGTCCCAAGTGGTCCAGGGACAGACCTGACCACCCAAAGTGATACACAATCTTCCCTCCTGTCATCTCCTAAGGACAAAGTAAAGAATGACTGCTGGACATCCTGGATCTCTTCCAGAATGCTCTAAGGAGTTGACCAACTCAGGGTCCATCTTTCCTGATCAGCAGCTATGCATCAGGTATTGTACTGACCATGCCAGTAGACTCTTTGGTCTCCATCACTAAGCCTCACAGCATCCACTGCAGAAGGGCCATCTCTCAGAAGAGACCAGATTGGGGTATGAAAGTCATTTGCCCCAAACAACACAACAATGAAATGACAGTGCCTAATACAGTTGGGATCCAAAATGTCCCCCAGCAGCCGTGTGCTAAAGGCTTAGTCTCTAGCCTGAGGCAGAAGGAGAAGTGGTACTAGTTTAGGAAATAGGATCTCTTTGGAGGAAGTAGGTCACTATAGCCATGCCATAATGGAGCCTCATATCAGCATCCTTTCACAACTGCTTAGATCTATCACACATGTCCCTACCCCGATGTTAGGTCTCACCACACAACCAAAAACACTGAAGTCAAGTGAGCATAGATGGAAACCTCTGAAACCATGGGCCAGGATAAACCCTCATCCTTTAAGTTGATTTCTGGAGGCACTGTGTCACAGTGGTGGAAAGTTGACACATACAGTGTCGGACTTTCTGCCCTTGCAGGATGTGTGTGCATGCCTGTGGGTCAGGAAGGGCTCACTTCATAACTGTCTCTTCTTACACTTCCCTTCTCTCCTGTCCTCAACACATTGAAGACCAGCCTATATAGAGACCCCCCTTTGGGTCCCCAGTGCTGAGGAGAGTCAAGAACAAAAGATGGTGAAACTGGAGTTTCTGCCCTCAAGATGCTAGGAGAAGCAAACCTTCTTTCTCCAATATGCAAACTGTACCCAGACTCACTGCATCGAGTACTCTGGGGAGTTCCTGAATGGAATCTGACCAATCACATTGGGAAGTATAGGCCCCAAGAGGTCTGAGGTAATCTGTAAGCCTCCCCTCTGAGGAATGGCCAGAGTGACAGTTGCCATACTTGTGTGGGTAGCAGTCTATGCCTAAACTAGGCATTGTCTATGGCCAGAAAAGTATTCGAAGCAATATTCAAGTAATCGCTTTTAAGCCACTGGGAAAACATTGGTGCCAATGACTGACATTTCCAGAAGTCTAGGAGTTGGTGCTGAGCAGAGCCAAGGGAAGTACCTGTGAGACGCTCCTCCGTGCCTACATCTGTGTTGTCTTACAGGTCTGACAGCTCAGCCTGGTAGAGCTCAGCCTGGCAGAGCAGGACAGAGGCAGTGTCTGAACAGACTCACAGATGGCTCGTCCTTCCTTGCTGCGCGACCCTGGAAGAGTTTACTCATCCATTCCCATCCTTGGCTTCCTCCCCCTAAAACAGTGAGCTGATGCCACCTTCCTCACAGGATTACTAGAGCCTTAAATAAAAATTTTAAATGTGCTGAATGCTACTTGGCAATGTTATTATTTCAATGCAAATTGCTCCTTTCCTCTACAGACTCAGAATCCTCCCTACACCCAATTTCTATTTGGAACTTAATTTAAGGAAATGAAAATTTCAATGCATCTCCCTCCCCCTCTCATCTGCCAGAATGGCACATCCTCAAGTTGGCAATATGGACTGAGGGTAAAGCTGTGTGGAATGGGCATCCCCCACCCTCTGCTTTGTGGGTATGTAAGTGCTGCAGGCCTGGGGGTGAGACCCTGACAGCAGCCCCTCCCTTTAGCTCAGCAGAGTTACTTCCAGCAAGTTATGTTAGAGATATGCCAGCAAAACAAACAGAAAGACACAGGTCATGTTGACCAATGGCAATGCTTGGACTTCATTGCTCCAGATTTGGAGAAATCAATTGTAAATACAAGATCGAAAAATGAGCACAGTTTGGGTGTTTGACAATCCCTGGGAATTGCCATTGATGGTTTTAGATGTGTTCGTAGCCCTGCGGTTTTGATTTTCCTCTCTTAGAGGTAATTGCTGAAATATTTATGAATGGAATACAATGTCAGATATGCTTAAAAATAGCCAAGAAGAGGGAATGTGTGGGTAACAGCACTCAGGGGCTTATTATAGAGTCTCATTCTTTGTGTTTGGTGAGAGTTCCCATAATCAAATCAGGACAGTACAGATAAAATGGAGACCCTACCAAGCTCACCTTATTCCTAGGGCCCTTCCCTCTCCCCAGGAAGCCTTGGCTTCCAATTGCTCTGAAGCCTTCCACACATCTTCTGAGCATTTAAGTACTATCTGTGTACTCACAAGGGGCGGAGGTTAGCAACTGTTTACTAAACTACGGAGATTTGTTTTGTGTTGTGTTGTGTTGTGGTAGATATTTAACATCGATTGGGGGTTTCTACCCTGCCTTAGATCATTCAGTTTCCAATAAAAGACATAAAACCTTTACATTTACAATAAGACTTTAAAGCACTACAGCTGGGCAGAGCTCTATGCTATTATGTCCACATGCCTGCCAACAACCCCGAGATATGACTTGCCATGTCCTGCCTGGGTCATTCTTGCTCCGACTAGCCAGCCCTCATGGCCATGGGATCAGGATCCTTTAGCCCATGGTGGCTTTTTTTGGTTTGGGGGTTTTAGGTTTTGGGTTTTGGGTTTTGGAGGAGTTTTGCTTTTTGTTTGTTTGTTTGTTTGTTTGTTTGTTTAATTTACAATAGTGTCATTATTCTCACTGATTATCTCATGGTTTTGCTCAGTCCTGTGTCAGGGAGAGTCTCTATTATTAGCACTCAGAGATCTCCATTGATTTTCCATTGCTACATAAGTGTCATGGTGAGCATGCTGCAGATTATTTGCACGCTCCCACAATGCTAAGCATTTCTGGTTGTTCCCAGCTGGTTTACTACAAACGATTCTGTGGTGGACTTTCTTGAATGCATCTACTCATGTATGAGAAGGCTTCTCCTGAGGAGGGTGTAAGAGATGGATCAAGAGCTGGTCAGAAGGCTCTTGCAGGTTTAGGTGCCTGCAGCAAAGACTGAGGATCTGAGTTTGATCTCTGGATGAACCCACATAGTTCAAGGAGAGACCTTATTCCCATAGGTCATCCTCTGACTACCATCAAGCAGGCTCGCACAGAGGCAAATATACATACAAACATAGATATCCCTCACAGATGTTCCCAGAGGCTTTGCCTCCTAGATGATGCTAGGTCCTGGCGGATAAGTAACACTAACTATTGTACACATTTTAACAAAATAGCTTCTCTTTCACGAAGCACTCATGGATGGAAGACCTGCCCCTGAATTGCTCCCAATTCTCATCACACCTCCCAAACACGTGTTATGCTTACCTTGGCAGGCAATCACTCCTACCCAACCTCCTTGACCTCAAGATCTGGTGGATGAGTATCCTGATAGCCTTTCCTTCCCCTGAACCAACATCCTCCTGGAACATATTAATTTGAAGCATCACTGAGTGAGAGTAACAGCGGGGAGGCACGATTTTAGAGTGCTTAAACAACAATGTCCTCCTAACTGTGGGGCCCAGTTGACTTAAACACTAAACATATTCCTAGAGGATGGCAAAGAGAAAACACTAGCCCTGTGACTTCATCTGTCTAGGTTAGTCTGCCTGGGCCTGGTCACGATGCTAGGCTATCTACTCTCACAATGCAAGTGAGTACTCTTCACTGTGGTAGCTGCTTTTGCCAGGAGACCAGAGTTCCTGAAGGTCTCTGTACCAAGCATCTTCCTCTGGAGCCATTCCTTTCTTAATTCAAACAGATGCAGATGTACACCCTGAAACTTCCATGGCTTGTGTGTCTGTTTTCTCCTTCACTCTCATCATTTTACTTCCTGGTGAAAAATCTTACTTCACATATCTCATTGTATGACTCTTCCGTAAATTGCTTTGGATTCATTTAAAAGGGGAAAGGATCCAGATAGGTCTCCTACATACAATTTTACATGTTCGGGTTTGATGTAATGACCTTGGAGAAATCTCGAGGCTAAGATGATGCACATTGAGGAAAACTGCAGCATTGTTTGGAGAGTGGCCAACTCCAGGACTGGAGTACAAAGTGTGCACCGTCAACTTAGAAATGTCTACTGTTTCGGGAAGTAAAGAAACACTTGAAGATTGATGAGGATGTGACAAAATATGGCCAGGTTTCCTGGGGCCAAGTCTAAACTAATTTGAACATCAAAATGAACAAGGATATAGGCTATGGAAGGGAATCAATCTGAATATGCTACACTTAATTAATAATCAGTGAGGAGAGAAGTTGTCTCCATTTCTTTTCTGGTTGTAATAAAACACCAGCATAAGAGAAAACAGGTTTATTCTAGCTTACAGTTCAGGGTCCACCATGGCAGCAAAGTAAAGGCAGCAGGAGTTGAAATTGGCTGCTTACTCTGCATTCACAAATGAGAAGCATAGAGTGATAAGTCACATTGCCACTCAGTTCCCTTTCTTCATTTAGACAGTCTAGGGTTCCAGCCAGGGAATGGTGCCACCCACAGTGGACAGGCCTTCTCCCCTCCAAGAATGCAATCGAAAGAGGGGCCTGCTCCCAGATAATTCTAGACTGTCAGAATGACAGCCAATACTAAACCTCACAGAAGCTTTCTCCACAACAGCAAGACAACCAAGAAGTATAAACATAGAGTTAGAAAACAAGCAAAGTAAGGGCTGTCGGGGATGAGCAGCAACAAATGAGCATGCAGGTGGGTGAGAATGGAGGAAATAACGGAATATTTACACAGTCTGAAGGTGTCTCCCCACAAAAGAGCCTGGCCATGGAAAAACGTAGGAGCTCGAAAGTCAGCCTCCACAGTGCTGGGACAGTTCATCCACACACACTTCCTGGAGCAAAAGGCAGCATGCCTTCTCGGGGCACTCCTACAAAAGCAGCACAGTGTGAACGTTGTCACATAGAAATGTCAACAGATTCAAAGTATGAGTTCTTTTAATAAAATCATTCGCCAGAGAACCAAAAAAGAATGTACATCTAAAAAGAGTGAATTGATTGATCGACAGATTGATTTGTTATACCTTAGTATGCTTGAATTAAAAAAAAAAAAAAAAAAAAAAAAAGAACCAGAGTGCTCAAGAAAATCAATACCAGGGAAAACAGAGAAACACTGGGAACTGATCCAAATTAAAGAAAACTAAATAGATATGATAGCATGCTTGCCTTTGCTACAAAGAACATCATGAGCATAATAAAGAATATCTAAATAAGATTTGTAGATTACAAAAATCCCATGCAAACGCTGATTGCCTGCTTCAATAACTTTTGAGAGAATGGTCGTGTTTTGGGGAGAGAGACTGCTGGGTATTTGCCAGCTTTTTTAGTTTGGGCTGATAGAACGAAAATATCATAGACTGGGTGGGATAAGTAATATGAAATTATTTACTCGAGTTATGGAGTTAGGAAGCCCAAGGTGAAGGAACTGTGTGGCTCATCTCCTGGCCTATAGATGCCCATAGAAGTCTGAAAGAAAAACAAAGGAGGCAAGGTCTCTCCCTGCCAGCTTGGGTCTTCTTAGAAGGTCACTAACGCCTTTCATGAAGGCTCCACCCCATAACCTTCACAAAATACCCTTTTCCCCAGACCACCTTGGAGGACAGGCTTTCCCATTTGAATTTGGATATCTGCAAACATTTAGTCCACTGCTGCAACAAAGGGTCATCCATCACATCACACTTATAATTTAGGATCAAACTGCATGATTAATTTTTTTTAATCAGAAGTAGCTTAAGAAAGAAAGGGTTTCTCTGGCTCCCAGATAATATGGTCCATCTAACAGGGACATCATAGCAGTAAGCCTCAAGCTGGTCAGGCTGAGTTCCGAGTCAGGAAGCAGAGTGAGGGGCCCTCAGCTCACTCTCTCTTTTGCATGTAATCCAGGATGAGGGTACCGTCTCAGCCAGGAGAGGGTACCACTCACAATCCAGGAGAGGGTACCACTCACAATGGGCGAGTCTTCCTACCTCAATTAACCTAATCAAAATAATCTGCCATAGGCTCACCTCAATTAACTTAATCAACATAATCTAGCATAGACATGTCTGAAGACCTTTCTCCTTCTCCTACGAGATTCTAGGTCTCCTTGTGACAATTAAGATTAACCAGGAGTAGGAGACAACCAGGCAGGCAGGAGTACCTGGTTTAAAAAAAAAAAAAAAGTTATCTGTGAGCTAACAAGATGGCTCAGTGGGTAAAGGCTCCTGCCATTAAGTCTGACAACCTGAGTTCAGTCCCCAGGATCCACATAGTGGAAGGAGGGAATCAACTCCTGCAAGCTGTCTGTAGTACATCATGCCATAAGTGTACATGCATACACACGTGAATTTAAAAGTACTATCTGAAATGTTTAGGTGAAGGGTTGATGAGAACTCATGGTATAATTGTTTTAATTTTCAGTAACTCTGAAACCATATCAAGCAATAGAAACAGAGAGGGAGAGGGAGAGAGGGAGAGAGGGAAAGAGAGAGAGAGAACACCATCCTTTCTCAGAAGCCAACATTGCTCCCTCCCATCTACACCATTCTGACTATAGTCAGGTGAGCCAGGGAGCTGTAACACGACACTCCATCTTCTTTCCTGGCACTAAAGAGGAGAGGCTCCACTTTTCTGTGTGGCCCAAGCCACAGATATAGTGCAGCAGGGTCCTGTGTCATGATCGGGTCCCTTCTCTCTCCCACTGTCCCATCAGCATCAAAGGGCAGGAGTTGTGCTGGGCTTACTGACCGTTACACTCTCAATAAGGGGCTCAGTGCAAATTAAAAAGGCAGCCCCCTTGTAGAAAAATAGTTCTAAGTTTTAAGACAGAGGCAGCCAAGCATTAAATCAAGTGTAAAATCTTCCTGGGGGAGCTAGGGATCACAGCACAGTAAAGCTACCCACAGCCACCCTAGTACCAGTGCAGGAAAGGGACTTTGTGTGTGCTGTATGACTGAATATATAGTGTTCCTTGACACATTTCTAACCTGAATTTTAAGCTGAGGTCTCTAAACTTTTATACTCATATTTGATAGGGGCCTTTATGAACTAACACAGGATAGACTTGGAACTCAGGAGCACTCCTCCCTCCATGCAGTTAGGATACTGGGACACATCCAGCCTTCCATATTCTCAACCCAAAAGCCACCTCCCAGGACCAGCCAGTGTGAGTGAGCTCTTAACATTCTGAAACTCAAAGCAAGATACAGCTCTTGCCCATCTCCCCTCACAGAAACTGTACTTCTGCCTTCTCCCCCCATCCAAGGACTCTTTCCAAATACAGAATGTTCTAACCAAACTGAGCTTCGAAGAGAGGCCACCAAGCCCTCTTTCTTTCGTGACCTACATTGCCATTGGCTCCATGGATGGTGCTTTTTGTAACTCAAGGAGTAGAATGTTACTATGACAACAGCTCCTGGAGCTACAGGGATGCAAAGCACCTACTTTAAAAAGTTCAGTAACCCATATGGCAAATGGGCTTCATCAGTTGCTTCTAAATCTGAACCCAAACAGGGTGAGCTCAAAAGGTATTTTCAAGGACTAATCATACTGTGGCATCAGAGCCATGCCATAGAGATGTCAGACAAGAAGGACAGAGCACAAGAGTTGTTTGGAATTTTTATTTATTCCATTCATTCAGTGGGTGTGTGCCATTATGCCTGTATGAAAGATGAACAACTCCTCTTGGGCACCACTTCTCTCCTCCCACCATAGGGACTGAAGATCATACTCAGGTTGCCATGTTTAGCTGCAAGCATCCTTACTGATGATACCACCCCTGGGATTGTTTGAAAAAATATTATCACTATAAATCAGCAGTGTTTTTACTCATTGTTATGGTTTGTATATGCTCTGCCCAGGGAGTGGCACTATTAGGAGGTGTGGTCCTGTTTAGGTAAGTGTGGCCTTTTTGGAGTAGGTGTAGCACTTTGGGTGTTTGCTTTAAGAACCTCATCTTAGCTGCCTGGAAGCCAGTCTAACACTACCAGCTATCAGATGAAAATGTAGAACTCTTGGCTCCTTCTGCACCATGCCTGCCTAGACATGTTCCCACCTTGATGATACTGGACTGAGCCTCTGAAACTATAAGCCAGCACCAGTTAAATGTTGTCCTTTATAAGACTTGCCTTGGTCATGATGTCTGTTCACAGCACTAAAACCCTAAGACACCCACTAATGAAAAGTTGACCATAACAGTGGGAACAGCAGTCTACCAACAATGTGGATTCTCTTCTCAGGGCAATTTTCATTATGGCTTTCCATTTCATCATCCAGCAAACACTGTGTGTGACATGAATAAGATGAGAGGAGGCGGCCCTTGGGTCTAAATTCCTACCTTTCTGTTTGTCTGTGCACAATGTGGCCTTAGGAAAGCTATTTATTCTCTGAGTGCCACTTTCATCCCTGTATACATCTGCTTATTCAGTCATCCAAATATTCATACTTATTTCTTGAGCAACTTCTAAGAGCCCAAAGGAATATACCCTCTCCCTCTGGGTGGTTGTCATGTGTTTATGTCTCTCTTGTGGTAGCTTGTAAAGTACCTTCCTATATCAAAGACGCTAGAATATAGAGGTGCAGGCTCTATGTAGGCACCAGCTGGACTTCTCCATGTTCAATGAGTTGTGTGGGTGTTGCTTTCTGCTTGAAGACAGTGGTAGGTCAAAATCAAAGTAGATGACATGATCGTTTGTCTTTTCTTCTTTCTCTGACCTATCCCCACCATTCCTGGAAGTTGGAGTCTCCTGTGATTCCCAGAGCCACATCCTTCCATCATAACCTGATTCAGTTAGGCTAGTCCCTGACTATATACATGTACATATTCTCTACTTGGCCTCTGAGTAGTTTCCTTGAGAGCAAGGATCATCTTGCGACCCACTCAAGTCTACTGAACCTGTCACCAAACAATACATTTCGACCCTAGTTCCACATAATTCAAGGAACCTTGCACAGCCAAGGTCTACAAGTAGGTTTGAACTTTTGCTTATATTCTTTGCACAATCAGTGAACTTAAATCCAGTGGCAGTTCCATAATTCCTGTACTGTGGAACTTAAAAGAGATACTTGGGGACTAGAGAAATGGCTCAGTGGTTAAGATTCCTCACTGATCTGGGTCCCATTGCTGAAGGCAACACCTACACATAGAGCCTTCACCCCTGTATTCTAGCATCTTTGGTACAGAAGTGTACTCTGCATGCTACCACAAGAAAAACATAAACACTAAGCCAGCCAGAAACCTTTTGGTCTACAATGGTGTCATGCTTACAAAATATGCTAGGGTAATGGCTGTACAAATCTTGTGGGAGTGACCAACAAATATCTGATTTAACTTTAGGCTCACTCCATAAAATGGAACCCATATCCAACATGGCCCAGGAACCAAATAATACTGTTCTACTAAAAGAATGACTCCTAATGACATTCTGCTATCACTGTGGATCAGTGCCTTGCTCAACATCATCAGAGAAGAGTCCTCCTGCAACAAAGAGGAACAAACGCAGAGACCCACAGCCAGACATTACATAGAAAGTGAATGACCTTGGAACCCTCAGCCCTAAATGAGATGCCTCCATTAAATCCCTCCCTTCTGGGCTCAAGGAACCCTGTGCAAGAGGAGAAAGAAAGAGTGGAAGAGCCAGAGGGGATGGAAGATAGGGATACACACACACTCACACACACACACACACACAAACAAACAAGGACGTCTAAACCAACTTGATCCAAACTCATATGAATTCACAGACACCGACGCAGCATGCCCCAGGCTGCCTGGGTTTATCCCAGGTCTTCTGCTTATACATTATGGCTCCTTATTTTCTGTTTTTATGGGGTTCATGAGTGTGTAACGAATGGGTCTTTGATTCTTGTGCCTTCTCTCGGTCTCTTTTCCTTCTCTTTGTCTTGCCTAACTTTAGTTTTTGTTTTATCATATTTTATTTAATTTATTTTATTCTATTATTATTATTTAGAAATCTGTTTTCTAATAAAAGAAGGGGAATGGATCCAGATGGGAGAGGACACAGGCAGGAACTGGGAGGAGTAGAGGGAAGGAAAAATGTAATGAGGATATAGTATGTGAGAAAAAAAAATCTCTTTTCAACAAAGTAAAAGTTAAAAAAAAAATCACTTATTAGGGGAGATTCAAAGGACCCAAGTTCAGTTCCCGACACCCATGCCAGTGGCTCACAACTGCCTGTAATTGCCCACTTCTTGCCTTTATGAGCATCTGTATACAAGTAGGTATGCACAGAGACATACACAGACACAAAGACACACACAGACACATAGACACACACAGACACACACACACACACACAAATAATATAAATAACTTCTTTTTTAAGATACCATTCACCTACAGCTAGAGAAAATTACAAACATCACTCTAAGTAGATGGCACTGGTGCACCACTTTGGGGGGACCTTGAAGCCCTAAGTTCACTGTCAGCAGTCAGGGTGGGGTTGGATTCTCTATATACGGTATGACTCAGTCAAGGTGCAGGTAAAGATTAAAAATTAGCTGCTTCTACTCCCTCTGTAAAGTCCTCAGTCCCTCCCTTGTGCATCTGCATTTGATTCTGCACATCCCAGCTGCCATCTGTCACTCTCCTCACTGTCTCCCTACAAAAAGACCTCAGTCATCCCCAGTCTTAGCAAAAATGTAGTGCCCAGGGAAATGCTGTAGAGAAAAATCCACACCTAACAGAGCGTCAAAACTCCAGGGACAAGGACCTGCAGCCACATGCCTTTCTCTTCATTGCAGAGTCCCTCCCCAGTGAGGCAGAGAGAGGGAGAAAGAAAGAGAGAGAGAGAGAGAGGAGAGAGGGATAAAGAGAGAGAGAGAGAGAGAGAGGAGAGAGAGAGAGGAGAGAGGGATAAAGAGAGAGAGAGAGAGAGAGAGAGAGAGAGAGAGAGAGAGAGAGAGAAGAGAGGGAGAAAGGGGGGGAAGGGAGGGAGGGAGATGGAGAGGGTATTGAGATGGGGGAGAGGGGAAGAAAGGGAGGAGGGAGGGTGAAGGAGCATGGATGTGATAATCCCTTCTGGTTGCGAATCTGTTCTGACTACTGTGTACAATGATCTGCTTACTGCTTCTCCTATTACCACGATTACCTTCAGAACTTGATTACATTCTAATTGATCCTCTCCTAAGGAAATAAAAGCAGCATGTCTCACTTGCTCACTTTGAAAATCCACCTGGGCCTCACAAGTTTCTGCGTCTATTCTTTTGCTCGCCCCCTGCCCCTCCATTCTGTCCTACCCGAGGCTTTCGTTTTTATTGCTGTTGTTTGCTGGTGTCTGTTACAGCAATTTGCTTTTCACAGCCGCCAGAGAGGAAGGGAGAAATATGTCTCCAATTCCCAGATAGTGTCACTGGCCAAACTGCTTCACAATGAATTCATTTATATTTATTGGTTCCAAGTGTTATTTCTTCCCATTAAAAGTGTCTCCTCTCATGATAACAGAAAAGCTGGCTGTGGCCTACAATGAGGTCAGCTTCCTAAACAGGCCCTATCCCTATGCTACTGGGTACCCAGAGATCATTCCCTGTTCAAGACCAAACTCAACTCTCTGCCAAGTCCTCCTTGGCTGCCCCTGGAATTGAAAATTGATGGAAGGAATTAAGGAAGAAAAGCAGGCTAAGGACCCAAAGCAGAACCGTTAATGAGGTTCCTTCAAAGAAAGCAGCAGCTTGACGCGTTCCTGCTGGCCAGTTGCCAGCGAAGCCTGGGTCCCTGTGACTTCCCCATGCTTCAACTGCCTCCACATCATCATGTCTGAGGTCAGGTAGCTGGTTAGACACCTGCTGGTTTGAAGAACAGTGGGGCTGCAGCTCTCCCTCACAACCAACAGCCTATAAAATCAAGGCTAAACCTACCGAATCTCTGATTCCTGGTCAGAGGAATGGAACCTGGGCATGGAAGGAGGTAGGACATCTTGAACTGCCTACAAGTCATTAGTAGATAACCATCTAAACCTGGCCGCAGGGATGCTAAAGGTAAACTGCATGGCTGGAGGCCTTCTGATAATGGACAGGGCACCCTGATGCTCCCTCCTGTAATGGGCCTGTCAGTCACCCGGGAAGGGCAAGAGCTGCAGGCTCTGGAGCCTTTAGAAATAGTGTAAAGCCTTCCTACAGCCCAGACTGGCATGGGGCTCCACCTGGCCGTTCTTTACCCTCATCCCTTGAGAGCATGCTCCTTCACTTGGCAATAAACTTTGTCTTTTATTTCTTGCTCTGTGCCCTTTCTCTGAATTCTTTCAATGGACATCACAAGGACTGGGGAGAGAAGAGGAGTTCAGAGCAAGATTCCAGTGACAAAGGTTTTTCGGTTTTTTGTTCGGTTTAGTTTGTTGTTAATATCTAATTTTTGTACACGCTTATATTTATTTTTGTGTATATGTTTGTGTCAGTGCAGATATGTGTGTGTGTGAGTATGTGAGTGTGTGAATGTGTGTGAGAGTGTGTATGTGAGTGTGTATGCATGAGTATATGTGACTGTGTATGTGAGTGTGTGTATGAGTATATGTGACTGTGTATGTGAGTGCATGTAAGTCAGAGGACAACATCAGGTGTCATTCCTCAAGTACTGTCCACCTCTTTTTTTTTCTGAGAGAGTCCCTTACTGACCTGGAACTCACCAAGTGGGCTAGGATGGCCAGCCATGAACCCCAAGGATCATCCTGTCTCCCCCTCCCTAGTGCTACATTTCTGTGTGTGTGCCATCATGCCTAGAGATGTGTATGTGAACTCAGGTCCTCATGCCTGCAAAGAAAGTATTTCACTACTCAGCTCCCCCAGGCCTCTTATATTTATTTTAGAGAAATCTTATCTCTATCAAGACTTCTTACCAGAACCAAAACATAACTAGTTAATTTATAATATAAATACAATAAAAATAAAACAGTTTAGGAACTAGGCATGAATTCTGACAACAAACATATAAGATTAAACAATTATTTTAAAACCCAATTCGGTGGCCAAACACCAATCCTTTTAGCTTTCTATGCTGTTTGCCCTCCCTCTGTCCCTAGTACTTTTTTTTTTTTTGATATTTTCTTTATTTACATGT
>NW_022196915.1:16333854-16335674 GCF_008632895.1 Mastomys coucha
TATACAATGAGATGTTCTAGGTACAGATCATGTCCTAGTAACCTACAAAGTGACCATTATGAGATATGCATTCATATGAAAGACACACACACACACACACACACACACACACACACACACACACACACAGTTATGGAACTACTAAGTGGAAAAATTCGGAGCTCCCAGTAGTAGGGTGTAGCCACCCCAAGTCACAGGATATCCAAATAAAAGAACTGTATAAAACCACTTAAAATTATGTTTTATGAGATAGTCAGATGGGTCTGGAGTTAAGAGCACCGGCTATTCTTCCAGAGGACCTGGGTTTGATTAGCAGCACCTACATGGTGGCTCACAATCATCTGTAGCTTCAATTCCAGAGAATCTGATGTCCTCTTCTGGCCTCTGTGGACACTGTACACATGTGCACAAACATGCAGGCAAAACACTACATATACATAAAATAAAAAAATCTTTTTAGAGTAAGAAATAAAAGCTGGACAGTGGTGGTGCACCTTTAATCCAGCACTCACGAGGCAAAGGCAGGTGGATCTATGAGTTTGAGATCAGGTTGGTTTACAGAACAAATTCCAGGGCTACACAGAGAAATCTTGTCTCAAAAAAACTAATTAATTAACTAAATTTAAAATCTTTTAAAATTATGTTTTAGGAGAACATGGCTGATATGGAGAAATACTAACCCCACAGAAACTATTAAAATAATCTACTGCAACTATACATAGCAAATGTGACCTAGGACTCAAGGTCAAGGATTTTTTTTTCAGCTCCATCAACTTTCTTGATTAATTCCTTGAGTTATAAGGAATGAAAATTCCATATTTTTCTCCTTTTTATATGTGTGTGTGTGCAGTATGTATGTGTACACATGCATATAGAAGCTCAAGGATGACAGTCTGATATCTTTCACTCTTCTTCCACCATATTCTTCTTAGTCATGGTCTCAATCAAATCCAGAGCTCAATGATATGGCTGGTCTCACTAGCAAACTCTTCAAAGTAGCCTATCTTTGCCTTCTAAGGATATAAATACTGGTAGGCTGTCATGCATGCCCAGCATTTGTGTGAGTTCTGGGGAATCAGAATTCTAGTCCCCTTCTTTATACAGCAAGTGTTTTAACCACGGAGCTATCTCCCTATACTCCAAGAAATCCATGTTTAAGAACGCTGGAAAAAGTCAAGATTAATAACAGCAAATTGATTTTCTTGGCTACCAAGGTTCTCAAATTTGTTTGTTTACTTGCTTGAATTTGGAGAGCTGGGAAATAGAGCATGCATGCTAGGCATTTGTCCTACCACCAAACTATAATATAACTCTGGGCCCCAGTGTTTTGTCAAATCTTTTCCTAGGATACTGTACCTGACAATCTCTGAGAAGAGGTTCTAGGCTGACCCAGTTCCTACACTTGCTTAATCGTAAGCTTGGCATCCTGGGGAGCATATTTTGGAAGAGACAGATAGAGGGAGGTGGTACACATATGTGAATAAATCAGTGCAGCAATTTTAAGAGGGGCAGAAAAGAACGGCAGTAGTTTGGGCTACTTACAACAGTAGTATTTATCTTCTTGATCTTTCCACACTTTCTATAACAAAATTTCATTTTTAAGTTGACTGGCAAAGGGATGGAGGTGCGAAATGAGGTCCTGAAGCTAGCTGCACAATTATCTGGTGCACACGACCGGTACTATTTATCTCCCCAAGTCAAGGGGGACTTGCCATGGTTCCTAGAAGGTTTCGTGGAAATCACTATCTCCAGCTACCTCCCTCCTTATCTCAAGAGGATCAGTGGTCATTACCCACACCTACACACCACACACCTACACC
>NW_022196915.1:16335781-16339240 GCF_008632895.1 Mastomys coucha
CCACACACACCACACACACACACACACACACACACACACACACACACACACGAAACATACCACAGATACCATACACACACACATACACACACACTTTTTGTTTTGTTGGGTTTTGTTGCTGTTGTTGTTTTGTTTTTTTGAGACAGGATTTCTTTGTGTAACAGCCCTGGATGTCTTGGAACTCTCTTTGAGGACCAGGCTGGCCTAGAACTCACAGAGCTCCACCTGCCTCTGTCTCTCGAATGCTGGGATCAAAGATGGTTGGCAACAGGCCTGGACACACACACGTGTTTTTTGTTTTGTTTTGTTTTGTTTTAAATTGATTCACCTAACATAACACCAACCATTTTAAAGCATACAGATAGTGCTGAATTCACTCACAGTGTTAAGCATCACACACTCACACACACACACACGCACACACCTCCCACTAACTACTTCCAACAGAAAGGTAGGTAGTTGAAGAGGACAGGAGCATTGTGCCTTCAAGTGCTGAACCCCTTCACCATAACCTTTCTCCAAAAAGAGTTGAAATGGCCTTTCAAGGAAATCAAGATATACTAAATCATAAAGCAGAAAGCCATGGCCACTAAAAGAGAAAGAATTAAACATATCAAGTATGAAGCTAACACAATGCTTAGAGCTGAGAAAAAAAAAAAAAACCCTCTGAAGCAGGGCACAATAATGCACACCCGTGATTCTAGGACTCAGGAGCCTGAGGCAGAAGCATCACTGTGAGTGTGAGGCCCCCATAAGGTAAATAGTGAGTTAAGGCCAGCCTGAGATACATGATGGTTTAGTCAGTGTTCTATTGCTGCGAAGGGACACCACGACCACAGCAACTCTTCTAAGGAAAACATTCTATTGGGCTGCCTTACAGTTCAGAGGCTTCGCCCGTCATCAGCGAAGCAGGAAGTATGGCAGCATGCACGATGCTGGAGAAAAGGCTGAGAGCTCTACATCCAGATCCTCAGGCTCAGGAAGAGAGAGACTAGGCCTGGCTCTTGAGCATTTGAAACCCCAAAGCCCACCCCTAGTGACACACTTCCTCCAAGAAGGCCACACCCCCTAATCCTAGGAGCACCAGTGACCAAGCATCCAAATCTATGAGCCTATGGAGGCTATGGATTCCTATTTGAACCACCACATATGGTGCCTGTAAGGCTATACAGTGAGAATTTATCCCGATAATAATGTTGAACAGCATCAGCATCATTAACATCAAACCAAAAAGTAATGTCGAGCTCTCCAGCACCAGGAAAAGATGAGAAACGATGGCCAGTGGCTATGATCAGAAAAGATGATATATGGCATCACTCAAATGAGAAGTAGGAGTGCTGGGAAGATTCATAGCAGGTAAGAGGGCTGGGATTCTGGTCCCAGCACCCACATGGTGACTTACAACCATTCATAATTCCAGTTCTATAGGGTCCGGCCACATCTTCTGACCTATGCGGGTTCCAGACACATACGTGATGCACGTACATACATGCAGACAAAACACCCAAATACACAATAAGTAAATCTAAAAACACTTCTTAAAAGATTATATTGCAAATGCATTTCTGTATTCTGATTTTCCCTTCGAAGAAAACATGAGAAGCATCTTCTGCTAGCAATGAAGCATGAAGTGATTATGTTAAAACCCCATGCATTCAGGAACAGCAAGGTGCAGTGACCCCTTATGCTCTCTAGCAGAATCAGTGTTCTCCACATTTCCTAAATTAAAATCAAGATGAACAGCGCTGGCCCTTGAAGAAACCAAACTCAGTGTGGTATAAGCAATGTCACCAGGAGGCCGGCAAATCAGGCCACTTTGGATAGTGATGGAACATTAACCTTTTATGAGGCTGAAAGTGGCTGGGTTTCACATTGCTACAATTTACAAATGTACCTTGGAATGTGATCCCCCCAGTGGGCGCCGAGTCTGACCTCCAGCAGCAAGCCTGGAACATCTACCTAAAGCCTGCAAACCAAGGAAAGGCCTCTCTAATGTGCAGACTCCTGCTTCTTCAGGCAGAAGCCTGGGCAGGTGGAGAATGGACAGGAAGGACAAAGCCTTATGACAAATCCCTGAGCCAGCCAGAGCTGGTCCAGAAACAGAGTACATTTGCACAGCAACACCAGAAAGCCGAGAGGAAATCCAATGTTAAAATCAGTTGGCCTAAGGCTAGTGGTAGAATGCTTCCCTAGCTGGAGCACCAGCATATACACACGCATGCACGAGTACACACGCATGCACGAGCACACACACACACACACACACACACACACACACACACACACACACGCACACGCACGCACACCCGTCCATACACACCAGATATTCCAAAGAAGAGGAAACCTTGAATAATAATTCTACTAAGGAGCTTGAATATAATCAAGTGCTTACTGAAGACCTGCTGAGAGTTGTTGAACAAGGAAACCAGCCAGCCAAGGTGCTGCATTAGAAAGAGATGAGGGAAGTGTGGGAAGATGAAAGGGAAAAACAACTGTGCTGGTGTTTGAAAAGAAGAAAAATGACAAAATAAATGGTGACCGGGAGTCTCTGGACCATGTCCAGGTCCTCCTGCATGCACTCCATCTGTACTCACTAACTTAACCTTATAACAATGCTTCACACAGGTGCTGCGACCATACTCTTGTTCTCTGATGAACAATCAAATTGAGGCTGGGAACTGGGCACATAGTTCAGTTGATAGAGTTCTTGCCTAGCATGCTGGCAGACTGGGACTGATCCCTAGCTCCATATAAACTGGGTATGATGTTCCCTATTTGTAATCCCAGTACTTGGGAGGTGGAGACGGGATGGTCAGAGATCCAAGATCACGACCCACTATCTAGGAAGTCTGAAGCCAGCCTAGAATACATTACACACCATCTCAAGAGAAGAGCGAGATTGGAAAGACCCACAATTGTTTGGTAACTTGCCAAAGTCCCAGAGGACAAGAGGTGGCTTCAGGACTGAGAGGTGAGCAGACTGACTTCCTGGCCTGAGTGCCCAGCTCCATGCCGAGATGGTCTGGAGGCCGAGCCAGGGTCTAGCAAGCGAGTGAGTGAGGGACTTCACAGACAGCAGTGACAAGGGCACAGCACTGGGTAGAGCACAGTGTGTCTAGGGAAGGGTAGAATTTGCAAGGACAAAAAGCAGGAAGAAAGGTACCCCTGAAGAGAAGTGTCCACACAAATGGTGCCTGCATTGGAATCTAGTTCACCAGCTGCTGCAGCTATTTTAGAGGGCTCTAGGAACTATAAAAGGTAGGGCCTAGCTGCAGGAAGCAGGTCACCGGCTAGGGTTCCTTGAAGTCTGCATTTTGCCCCCATCCCCTCTGGTCTCCCACCTTGAGCAGGGAGGTAGCTCTCTACTTGTGGCACTCCCATCTACATGAGATTCTGCCACGCACACTTGCGTGATGGCGGTATTTGAGGCGAAAACTTCAAGGAAAGTCAGCCTCCTGC